>NC_134484.1:213051918-213156918 GCF_040206685.1 Ascaphus truei | reverse complement strand
ATACTGTGCTACATTTGTCACAAGGAGGGCCACATCAAAGCCCAATGCCCAGAGCATGAGCTGTCGGGCAAAGAACCCCATCAGGGGCACCGCTCGCAAGCTGCTAAGGGGTCAGATGCCCGTGTCTGGCTGACCCCCACAGAGAATGCGAGCCCAGCTGTGGAAACAACCCTCAGAGGGGCTTCTCACGGAGAACCTGCCCCTGTCTCCCCCGTGCCAGCAACAATGAGCAGCGGGTGTCCAAGTGCATTAGTTAAGATGCAGCCTGCAGATGACCTGAGCAGGCACCCACGGAGGGTTACCGTTGATGACCGGCAAGCAGGCAGCTTGCCAGATTTGGGTGCTGCTGTTATTCTGGTGCAGCCAGAAGATTTGAGGGGGGAGGGGGTTTTGTCCAGGTTTACTGCTGAGGTGCGCCCTGGCAGTGACCTGGAACCAGTGACCTGCATGTTTGCTGGGGAACTGCCTGCATTTGCGGCGATTCTATATGAGCCTGACATCAGGTAGCGCAGTGGAATCCACCCCAGTTCCCCTGCATTTGGAACCTACGGTTCCAGATGTCTTTGAGGAGAACAGTGTGGTAAGCAAAACCCAGTCACAGACTGACAATGACTTACTGTTCCCTATTACTGTACCCAGTTTCCCCCCTGTACAAATGACCGGTGGTTTGCTAGAGTTAGGTATTCAGTTTAGGGATGCAGTGCCATCAGACTCCAGCCTGGCAGGTATGGGATTTCAGGCATCCGAGTCTCAGCTGGGGGAAGGCTCTGATTACTATCTATGGCACCGCGGCCCCCTGTCTTGCAAGACAGGGATACCGGGGGTATAGGAGGGACTGACCTGTAAGTGACCGTTAGTGGTTCCCCAGGGGGACAGACAGCAGCTAGCACAAGTTGACTTCCCCATTACCCCAGTGAAGCATCAGGGGGTCTCATGGATTAGAGCATCCCTGTTGCAGCCTTGCTATGAGCTGGAGGTATCAGGGGCCGTGGCAAAGTTAGACCACCCCAGGGATACCTGACAGCCAGGAGCTAAGGCGGTTGTGTCTGCACAGATACCCCTGGACTCCTCCCCGGTAATGAGGGAACCATTTCAGGGAAAAGTGTTAGCACAGGTAGGTCCCTTTGCTAGGATAGAATTGCCTAGGAGAGGGCAGGATGAGCTTGTGGTAGCCTGGGAGGAATGGCAGCTGGTAGGGCAGTTAAGCTTCCCCATTACCCTGGAAGAGTATCAGGGGGTCTCTCGGATCAGAGCCTCCCTGTTGCAGCCTTGCTAGGGGCTGAGGTATCAGGGGCCATGGCAAAGTTAGACCACCCCAGGGATACCTGCCTGCCAGGAGCTAAGGCGATTGTATCTGCACAGATGCCCTTGAGCTCATCCCCTGTAATGGGGAAACTGCTTCAGGGAGAGGTGCCCACACAGGTAGTTCCTGTAGCTAGTTTAGAAGTGCCTAGGGGGAAGCTGAGTGAGGGAGGGCTGCGGGTAGATAGGCAGCCAGAGGTAGCTGAAGGAGTGGAGGTGCTGGTCCTAGGGGAGGCTAGGCATGGAGGCACTGTGGAGCAGGGGGAGATGGAGGGTCAGTGGAGTGTCAGGAAGAAGGCAAAGGCTTGGGCTGGGCTGGAAAGGCATAGGACCCTTTGTACTGACATGCCAGGGAAAACACCCATGACTAATTTCCCAGGGCTCACAGGGGAGGGCAGCATAGTGAAGGAGGGAGGAGAGATGCTGGCCCTAGAGGTAGGAGACCCATCTCCAGGTCCTTGGGTTGGTTCAGTAGCCCCAATGCTTGAGAAGGGGGATGTTACCCACTTCGGTGGGGTCTACTGGCAGCCCAAGGCAGAGAGGGTATCAGGTGCTTGTTTCATGTCCCACATTGCTGAGGGGGCAGGGGCCAAGCATCTGAGCATTAGGTGAGCATTAGGTGATTCCCTTGACCAAGGTGATGGAGAGGGCAGTGGTCAGCATCCAAAGTGGCTTCTGTGGTATGGTAGTGATGCCACTCGTGTGGGGACTGCCCTAGGGAAGAATAGAGTGGGGTATTGTATTGTATTGTATGTCTTTATTTATATAGCGCCATTAATGTACATAGCGCTTCACAGTAGTAATACATGGGGTAATCAAATAAATAACAGATAATATAAATAACAGATCATGGGAATAAGTGCTTTAGACATAAAAGTAACATTTCGGAAGAGGAGTCCCTGCCCCGAGGAGCTTACAGTCTAATTGGTAGGTAGAACGTACAGAGTCAGTAGGAGGGAGTTCTGGTAAGTGCGTCTGCAGGGGGCCAAGCTTTATGTATCGTGTTCAGAATATCCACAGTGCTATTCATATGCTTCTTTAAGCAAGTGTGTCTTAAGGTGGGTCTTAAATGTGGATAGAGAGGGTGCTAGTCGGGTACTGAGGGGAAGGGCATTCCAGAGGTATGTAGGCGTAGGTCTGAAGGAGGATTTGCAGGTTGTCTCAGAGCAAGAGCAGATGGGGCCCCTACAAGAGAGTGTTGTGACCTCAACCCTAACCAACTTGACCAGAAAGCGACGGTCTGTGCTTATTAGCTGGTCTCCTGCCTGTGAAGAGACAGGCCAGGCTGTGTGCAAAGTACAGCCTTATCTGCAGGGAGGCCCCTTCACTGCGGCACCTGTTCACCATTCATTGGGTGGGTTGCAGAGGGTATCAGGGGAGAAGGAGAGACTGTTACGTTGGAGCCGTGCTCTGCAAGACTTGGACTTCACTATTCAATGTAACAGGGACAGTGAGCATGGTAATGCAGAGGAACTCTCTCTCAAAGAAAGCCCCTTTGGACTTGTGTTCTTCAATGTTGCCAATAGTGCCCCATTTCCCTGTTGGGGTTATGGGCCACAGGACACCAATTGAGAATTAGAGGTGTCACAGTGGGGGGTGGCTAACCCGGTAATAAAGTGGTTACCCCCCAGCTGGCCACCCCTACCATCGTGTGGGAGGTGAGGGGTTAACTGTGATAATGGTTAAATGTGTATGTATTCCCCTGCCTCAGTACAAAATGTATTCCCCTTTGGTTTTAATGTATTTCCCTGCTCCTACAGTGGTTACACCAAACACATACACTGGGATTAGGTCGGGAGGGAAAGGGTTAACTGGTTGAATGTTTATAGCCCTTTGTTCCCATTCCTTTTCACCCACCATTTGCTAGCACTGTCCCATAGGTCGTCATTGGAGCACCATAGAAGTCAATGGAGATTGCAAGGTTTTTTACCCTATACCTAGGAAGACTAGCTGATGGCGCCCGAGAGGATGAGCGGAGCTTCCCCATTTAAATGAACGGCGTAATGCATTTCAATGGGAAATACCTCTTGTCCGCTTTCCAAGAACTAGGTGATACATTATAACTGTGTTAGCTGACTGCCAAACTGTAGTATCCGAGTACCGCTACTGTTTCAATGAAAAGAGCTGTGATCGCTAAATTGCCGTGGGAACTCGGTCGCGGTCAAGTTCAAAACCTTTTAAAATATGTAATCTGGTTCTAGGGCAGCTAGCAATTAAATTATTTCTGCCCCTAGCTCGTGGGGACCCTCTCACTTGACCCCAACCGGATCCGATGTGCAATGCCCATGGGAAAGGGTCGCGCCCCCACAACGGTCGCGGCCATTGACATCAATGGTGGAGGAAAGCCGCTAGGTTTCAAAAACGCTAAGTGTAAAATTGTGTAAACCTGAAACCATTATCTCCGGTTTGGTGAGGGCTAGATGACTGGGATTTGGCATGGTTGTATGGCCATTCCCAGCCCTCTTTGGCTAACCGAACGGAGTATGGTTAACTGTGTAAAGTCTGGTTGCTGCCATTGACTCCAATGGTGGAGAATTGTTAGTTACAGTATACGTAGCGCTTTCCAGAGACATTTTGCAGGCACAGGTCCCTCCCTGTCCCGTGGAGCTCACAATCTACTGTATGTTTTTGGTGCCTCAGGCACAGGGAGATAAAGTGACTTGCTTTTTATGTACTGTATTTGGGGGTTGTATTTGGGGGTTTATTGATCAAATTATAATGATGAACTGCTTTTTGAAATTACTGTACTCTACTCTACAGTATGTAATTTTTTTGAACTGCAGCACAACTAATCCTTCATCCCTCCCCCATGCACACACAAACTCTTTTCGACAGACACCTCCACAGAGTCATTCATTTTCTGATGTTAGTCATTGTGTTTTTAATCCGTCCCTAGCCGAGCGTCAATCGCCTCACTGCGCCTGCGTGTACTCTAAGCCTCTTTGAGATGGGAACTAGCTTCTTACTGCACATGACTCACCCAACCACCCCCCCAACCCTTTGAGGCTTTGTTTATGGTAACGCTTTGGAAAATCCCTTCTCGAATTTGAAATGTAAATCTGATTTGCACAGCATTGTGAGAATTGAGAGTAAAAAAAACCATTAACTGATTCATGTTGTTTTGTCATTCATTCTTATACTGTAGGGGTGGGGGGGTGGTTGTTGTCAATGATTATGATTACCAGGAATGTGAATAAATATTTATTTTATTTCACCAGGAACAAAAAAATACAAATATAAAAATAATCATGAATAATACATAATGCAGTCAATATTAAGTTCTTCTGGCAGATTGAAATTGGATAAACATTTAGAAAACATTTGTAAAACATGGAGAAACATGAATTATGCACATTTATAAGAATATTATGTAATAATATATATACACTGTAATGTATAATATATGTATACTGTATATATATATATATATATATGTATATATATATATACATATATATATATAGTATACTGTACATAGTAATATTATTTTTTCCGTCGTTATCTTGTTCTTCATTCCGTGTACAGTACAGTAGTTCATTGAGAGAGGAGAGGTTTTGTGTACATCAATACTGCTGTTTATATACTGTACATTTGACTGTACAAACAAATTAGACTGGACATAACACCCCACCTCTATTTAGCTGCTTAGCTGCTTAGCTGCTTACAGCGCATGAGTCACCCAACCCCCCCTCTCCACAGAGTCGTTAATTTTCTGAATCTTGACATTGTGTTCTTAATCCATCCATAGCCGAGCTTCAAAGCCTCACTGCGCCTGCGTGTAATCCTCTTTGAGATGGGAGCTAGCTGCTTACTGCGCATGACTCACCCAACTCCCCACCCACAGAGTCATTACTTTTCTAAAGCTAGTCATTGTGTTTTAAATCCGTCCCTAGCAGAGCGTCAATCACCTCACTGCGCCTGCATGGAATCCTCTTTGAGATGGGAGCTAGCTGCTTACTGCGCATGACTGACCCAACCCCCAACCCTTTGAGGCTTTGTTTACGGTAACGCTTTGGAAAATCCCTTCTCGAATTTGAAATGTAAATCTGATTTGCACAGCATTGTGAGAATTGAGAGTTAAAAAAACCATTAACTGATTCATGTTGTTTTGTCATTCATTCTTATTCATTGGTGTACTGTAGGTGTGTGTGTGTGTGTGTGGGGGGGGGGGGTGTTGTCAATGATTATGATTAGCAGGAATGTAAATAAATATTTATTTTATTTAATCAGGAACCAAAAAATACAAATATAAAAATAATCATGAATATTACATAATGCAGTCTTTATTAAGTTCTTCTGGCAGATTGAAATTGAATAAACATTTAGAAAACATTTGTAAAACATGGATTAACATGAATAATGCACATTTATAAGAATAGTATTTAACAATATATAATGTATAATATATATATATATATATATATTTATATATATATATTTTTTTTTCCGTCTTTATCTTGTTCCTCATTCTGTGTACAGAACAGTAGTTCATTGAGAGAGGAGAGGTTTTGTGTACATCAATACTGCTGTTTATATACTGTATATTTGACTGTACAAATAGATTAGACTGGACACAACACCCCACCTCCCCACAGGCCACCCTTTTTTCCTGAAACGACAAGAAAACAAAAAATTAGTGCAGTTACTGTATGTGCATACCGTATTATGGCATTGTGTGATATGTAGTAATACTTTAGATGGCTGGTGCTGCTTTCTCTAAAAAGAAAAAAAATGACCAGTTAGTAGGCAGTTATTGTACTACTGTCAAACTAGTCTTCTGTATACTGGAACTACTGTATGCTCTAACTACTGTTAAATACTACTGTATGTAGTATTTAACAGTAGTCAGAGTATACAGTAGTTCCAGTACTGTATGTAACCTGATGGCTGGTGCTGCTCTCTCTGTAAAGAAAAAACTGTAACTACTGTACTCTATACTATGACTATTGGGAAAGAAAAAATCTCTGCCATACTTACCTGTATCATACTGTACTTACAATACTACTGCACAGTACTACTTTCCTGATGCTTGCCCATTACGCGCGATCACAATGGGCAACACAGTCGCAATATGGTCTATATATTTATTGCAGCGTTCCACGGTGAGTACATCGTTCCAAAAACTCATTATGCCTTTCAACAACTCGTCCTTTTTGGAGGGTTTCGCCACTTTCCGGATATGGTCCTTCAGCTGATGCCAGACCATTTCGATCGGATTGAAGTCTGGCGATCTGTCATTGGAAAAAAAGGACAATTAGTTTAAGAGATACAGTACACAGTAAAAACAGTGGGGAAAAATGAGACACGGTCTACTGCACTTACTCCGCTGGCGTCTTCACCCAGTTGATACTGCACTCAAGGATATGCGCTGTTGACGTGGTGTGCTTCGGATCGTTGTCCTGGTAGAAGCGGTGACCATTCGGGAACACGCGTGTGATGTGTTGCACTATTTCAGGGACAATGTTGTTTTGGAAGAAAGCTTTATTCATTATACCTACAGCAAGAAAAGAAAAGTGCTCAAAAAAACTGCACAATAGTACAGTACAGTGCATACAGTAAGGTTGCACTAGTAAAGTACAGTGCATAAGGCTACATAATATTTTATATATTTTACCTTCAAAGATGACAATGCATCCTGGTCCACGCCTAGAGATGGCACCCCACACATGCAGCTTCATGGGGTGTTTTGGCCGCAGCTTCAAAGATATGTGGCCTTTTTTTGTGGAATGCAAAGCTTGCAAATCTCTCCAGCGACACAGTAGACTCATCAGTGAAGATGCAATCCTGCAAAGTCTCCCCACTGTCGATCCATGCCTGGACCTGGACCACTCTTTTGATTTTGTTTGCGTCCCGTATCATGGGGTACGCTCTGTAATGACAAGGAATAAATAATTTTAGTGGTACAGTACAGTTTCCTAAACAACACTTTTACCTCCTGTACTGTCCTGTACTAACCTCACACGTCCATATTTCCATCCAATGCTGCGTCTCATCTTCTTTATGCTGATCTCGGATACAGCGAGATTGTGATTTTCCTGCAGAGTGTATTTGACCCTTAATGCACTCCTCTCATCATTCTCCTCACTTATTGTGTCCAGCAGAAGAGTTGTCTCCCTACAATGTAAAGAAAAACATTCCGGTAAGTAAAAAAATTAGAGACAGTAGATCAAGAGGATACAATATATTGTTCTATTAATACAGTATGCAGCAATACAAAGCTGTTGAAATATAAATATACAAAATATATATACTGTTGTAATATAAATATAAATATACAAAATATATACACTGTTGTAATATAAATATACAAAATATATACACTGTTGTAATATAAATATAAATATACAAAATATATAAACTGTTGTAATATAAATATAAATATACAAAATATATACACTGTTGTAATATAAATATAAATATACAAAATATATACACTGTTGTAATATAAATATAAATATACAAAATATATATACTGTTGTAATATAAATATAAATATACAAAATATATATACTGGTTTAATATAAATATACAAAATATATACACTGTTGTAATATAAATATAAATATACAAAATATATACTGTTGTAATATAAATCTAAATATAGAAAATATATATACTGTTGTAATATAAATCTAAATATACAAAATATATATACTGTACTGATATAAATATAAATATACAAAATATATATACTGTTGTAATATAAATCAACAGAAATAACAAAAATATTAGATTTAAATTAAAATTAATTTTTTTTTAAGTTGTATAAATATACTTACGCGTTAGTTACCCTTGGTGCCCTTTTGCGGTCTCTGTTTTTTCCGTGTGTATGATAGCTCATGGTGGTTGCTGGCACAACGATGCCAGAAGTAGCTAACCAGCGTTGGATAGCAGCAATTCGGTGTCCGCTTGTGTACATGTCCTTAATTCGCATGCTGAGCTCATTGGAAATCTTTTTAACAACCATTGCTGCGAGTAGAAAGAAATACAAACATAAGAATGTATATTCGATGTTTAGTCGTTGTGTATTCAATGTGCAGTGAATCCACAAAATGGATGGAGTATTTATACGGTAATGACTCACATTAGAGTACGCCCACTTTCAACACCTGTACCTGGTCGCCATGCATAACAGGTTACACACTTTGCAAAGCCCACCACTCGATGATCTTTATCTGAACTTGCCCTTGTCCAGATACTGCATTGTGCCACCTGCTTCCATGGAGCAACCCCGATTCTATGGACGCAGGAACCCACTCGCCTCTGCCATGCCTGTCAAGCAGAATAAGCAAAAGGCGGTTGCCGTTTCCATGCCACCGGCGCTCAGGGAGAAGTATAGGGTGAAGAGTGCTGGTGCACCCCACAAGTATGCCTTGTTACTTTTTAGCACCATGTTCGCTACTCGTTGTACTGCGACTGGGCCTTCAAAGTGAACTACGAAGGAAATCGCGTTAAAAAGGCGCTTCCTGCCAATTTAAGAAAGAACATGCAGGATGAAATGCGGCGCTTTTATCCAATTACAGATCCTGTAATGAAAGACGTTCGAGACTGCATTAATGGCGTTTTGCGCCACGCAAGGAATCGGCCATGGACGGACAATGTGGAGGACTTTCTGTAAGACCATACTGTTGTGCTGAACTGTATTGTACTCTACATGATTTGACCTGCTGTACTTAAATAAAGGAGATGTTGTTGTGTGTTTTTTTACTTGTATTTATACAGAAATGTTTTAACTTGCTGTCCACACACACAGGACCTGCACAATTCCAGTCCCTGAGGGTCACAAACAGGCACGGTTTTCAAGGTTGTCCTGAAAATCTGGCATGTTTGCTGCCCTCGAGGACTGTAGTGGTGCAGGTCTGACTGACAGTTTTGCACACCATCCCACTGTACTGTAAATGTTTCTTTAATAAAGGAGATGTTTTGTTTGTATACTGTATTTTATGAATAAAGTTTTTTTTGTAATCACAGGTAAGACCATACTGTTGTGCTGAACTGTATTGTACTCTACATGTTTTGACCTGCTGTACTTAAATAAAGGAGATGTTGTTGTGTGTTTTTTTACTTGTATTTATACAGAAATGTTTTAACTTGCTGTCCACACACACAGGACCTACACAATTCCAGTCGCTGGGGGCCGCAAACAGGCACGGTTTTCAAAGGTTACCCTGAAAACCCGCCCTGTTTGCTGCCCTCAAGGACTGTACTGGTGCAGACTGTTTTGCACACCATCCCACTGTACAGTATATGTTTTGACTTGCCGTTCTTTAATATAGGAGATGTTGCGTTTTGCTTATTTTATGAATAAAGAATTTGTTTTTAAAACATGTGACTGTAAACCATACTGACTGACATAAATGTTTTCACACATGTAGCAGTAAACCATACACCTGTTGATGTTTTGAATTGCTGTGCACTTAAAATGTTTCTACATTGTACAGTATTTGTAAATAAATGTTTTTGTACTTACTCCACCAATAAAAGAACATGTTGATTTGTTTTACATTGTTCCATTTGCTCCTTTGCTACTGTAACAAAATACAGTGTTTCTAGAATGTCGAGGCATACTGCACTGTATACTGTAGGCATGCTCAGTATAAGAGTATTAAAAAAAATAGAAGACACAAACTGTACTGTACTGTATGTACTGGCACTGTATACTGTAGAAGACACATAATGTATGTGATACATGTAGAATAAATGCATAGTTTTAATTTTTTGGGGTTATTACACAGTATACTGTACTGTATATAAAAAAGTTTTGTACAGTATACTGTACGGCCGGAAAACATCAGCATACTGTTTCAGGTACAGTATTCTATCCTAATCAATAACTACGGCCGCTAAACTGTAGACTCCGGTACGTGGTTTTTTAAATCCGATTCAGCAGGCATTGTTACACAAAGCGATATTATCCATCGAAATCCCTCCATTAGCCGTTTTCTTTTCTGAGGAAAAATAAAAAGAAAGGTTTTACTGTAATGGTCAGCCCCCTAAAGAAGTTCCCAGCCAGTCCCACCAATAATTTTTTCGGGGGGCGTCTCCTGTTCACATGCGCATGCGCCTACCGTCGATGTAATGACATGCATACTGTATGCGTTTCAAGAAGGTTCCATTGCGCATGTGCCTAGCGTTCCACCAATACAGTAGTTCAGTATCTGCAGTACAGTACTGTAGAAGCCGCTCAGCCAATAATATTGCTTACAGGAGAATCGCTTGACTTTTGAATCGCACCGATATTGATACTGTATTGTCAAAATAAAAAAAACACAGAAAATAATACGGCAACAATATTCACCATAGAATATCCAATTCAGATGGCGCCGGCGCCGGTCCACTGCCAGTCCAGCATTCTTGATCATCCACGTCGATAGATTACAGCGGGACTAGTCCACCTGTAGTCAGCTGATGAGGCTGGAAATTGCTTAGGTACATGCAAGCTTGATCGAAACTGCACGCGAAATCCGGCTCAGGCTCAGGGTTGTCACTGACGGCGGGACCGTCATTGGAAGCCGGTGCTGGTGCATTGCTTGGCAGCGACTGTTGTTTCTTAGTTGGTTTAAACACCACCCTGCGCCTTTTGCCGTCATCATGATCATAGATACAGGAAAAAGCCGGTGATACACACCAATACCCTCCAACAAATTGTGGCTCAATACGATAAAAACAGGGATCGCTACATAACCTTTTCCTTATTGCTCGCTTCCACGTATGAGGAGCTGGCAAAAATGTGTAAAAGTCATAGTTTTCGACAAAATACTGATAAATTTGAACAACTGTTGCCATCTTATCCTCTGTTGCATTAATTGCGGCCCATATCAAATACCGTTACTTCTGTCGGGTTTTTGGAAAACGGGCTGCACTTGAACACTCATGGCGGGCGATCTCTTGAGAATACTGTAACCGAAACTGGTCTTTGTCTTTCTTTAATATGAAAAGCCTAAATTGATACATGTTTGCAACCTCTTCCTTTAGTCTCAAGGCCAAGTTACAATAGCACACTGTGGTATCTTTTTTAAACGAAACACCTGCAAGTCAACACATTACTGAAGCGCTTGCGCATTATAATTCATGAATATCTGCCATCTGGCGGACACGCAAAGAATTGCAACCTATTAAATCCGAACCATTCTCAATAAACGCATCAACCGCGCGTCAGCCACGCATGACCCGTGGCTGGGAACGCAAAATGAACGTGGCATGCGCTAGGTGAAGTGCGTCGCATTCCAGGAAAAAGCCAGGGAAAAAACGGCGATGTGTTAGACTCAGATGTGCCGCAGCAGTATAGTGTGGCTGACCAATCGGGAGCGGAGGCAGGCCTGGAGGAGTGCATGGAGCTGTCCTGGATAGGTCCCCTTGATTGGCAGGCAGGTGAGCAAGTTTGGTCTGATGTAATAGCCTGTACATTAGTTGGGGGCGTGGTTTCACTGCTAGTGCAGTGAATAAATGATCTTCACCCGGTGCGCGCTGTCAAGCGCGTGCCCAGGACTAATGGCAGCCGCGTGAGAGGGAAGAGACTGCGGAGCAGAGGCAGGACGCCGGAGACGGCGGGGATACCCAAGGGCAACGGGAGGTGTCTGGCGCCAGCGAGGGGGACGTCCCATGGCAGCAAGAGCAGCAGGAGGTAAGGGAGATTCGCGCTGCGGTTGCCGAGACACCCTAGTCCTCACACTCCATTCTCTAGTTAGCACCTTAATTGAAATGCCAGCTTCTGGGAACCAAGTTCACCGAATTCTCACATCAATTGACACAGCTCCCACGTCAATTGACGTCCTGGCTTTCAAGTCTATCGGTAAAACCTCTTCAGATTTAATTGCAAACCACATATTCAATTGACTTATGGTTACAGGTCAAACCGATAGATAATGGATACCCATTCTTTACACAGACTGCTTACCGCAGCCACACTTCTTCAATCAGTGCTGACTGTGGTGCTCACTACTCCATCTTGTGTCTCCACAGAATATAGCAGGCAATGCATTCATTTTCATTACATCAGGTCGGGAATAGCCTGCAAATTGGGGATAAAAATGCTTGGACAGGGCAAATACAGTGGTGTAGTGCAGAGACTGTTAACCCCTTCATTCCCAACGCGCGTAAGGATTAATCAGCTGGGTATAACCTTTATTTTAGCCTGATTAACCCTTCATTCATCACACCTCCCCCACTCAAAGCGCAGGGTCTGCCCTGCCCACCTCGTCCAGTGGCTGGGCTGACCTGCTAGCTCTTGAAGTCAGTATGTCCTGAGGGCTGTCCTGGCGGGAAAGGCCATCAGCATTACCATGCTCGCTCCCTTTCTTGTGCTGGATGGTAAAGTCAAACTCCTGTAAGGCAAGACTACAGCGCAACATTTTAGCATTTTCCCCCAAAACCCTCTGTAACCAACTCAAGGGATTGTGGTCTGTAATTACAGTGAGCGGCCTGCCATATAAATAGGGCTGTAATTTTTTAGAGCCCATTCTATGGCCAGACACTCTTTCTCAATGGTGGCATATGCCACCACTCTGGGTAGCAGCTTGTGGCTCAGATATACCACTGGGGATTCACTGCCCTCCTCCCCCACTTGGCTGAGTACAGCCCCAATGCCATAATCCGAGGCATCAATCTGCACCAGGAACTTTTTGGCATAGTCCGGTGCAGCCAAAATGGGAGTGCTGGCAAGTGCAGTCTTTAATGCCTGAAAGGAGACATCACAGGCAGGAGACCAGACTACCAGCACAGACTGTTGCTTCTGGGTCAAGTCAGTCAGGAGTTTGGCAATGGCGCTATACAGGGGAACAAACATTCTGTAGTAGCCTGCGGTGCCTAAGAAATCCATGACTTGTTTCTTGGTTTTGGGAATGGGCCACTTCACTATAGCTTCCACCTTAGCTGGTTCTGGCTTAAGATGCCTGCCACCCACCCGCTGACTTAGGTACAGTACCTCTGCAATCCCTACTAAGCACTTGGTGGGTTTCAACGTGAGTCCCGCTTCCCTAATCCTGGCTAGCACCGCAGCTACATGCAGTAAGTGTAAGTCCCGTGAGTTTCTAAAGTCAGCAATGTCATCCAGGTATGCCCTTGCAAACCCTTGCATACCCTCCAGCAAGAGATTGACAATGCATTGAAGGTGCATTTTTTATTCCGAATGGCATCACTCGAAATTCATAGTGGCCACTTGGCATAATAAATGCCGTATTTTCTCTAGCCTCCTTGGTCAAAGGGATCTGCCAGTAACCTTTACTGAGATCCATGGTGGTCAGATACCTTGCCCCCACGAGTTAATCTAGTATCTCATCCATGTGGGACATGGGGTAGGCATCTGACACCATTCCTGCATTGAGCTGCCGGTAGTCCACACAGAACCGGGTAGTCCCATCTTTCTTAGGTACCAGGACTACCGGACAAGCCCAAGGGCTCTGGGATGGTACGGATACCCCTAGGGCCAGTATCTCTTCTTCCTCCCCCACAATACTGCCCTTAACCTCTGTGGACACTCTGTAAGCATGCTTATGCAGATCTCTCAGATCTCCTGTCAGCACTGGGTGATCTGTAATGTGTGTCTTCCCTGGCGTGTCCGAGAACAGAGCCCTATACTTCTCTAGCATAGCCCTGGCTTCTGCCCTCTGTCTGACACTCAGCTGAGAGCCTATATCAACCTGCTCTACGATACCTTCCTGCCTAGCCTCCACCAGGAGATCAGGCAGAGCATTGCTTGCCGGAACCCCCCTCGGTGGGCTGCAAATGGCTAGCACCGATGCCACACTCGGTGCTATGCACTCTTTAAGCATGTTGATATGATACGTTTTATTTTTCCCTTTCTCCGCATCTACCTGTACAACATAGTTGCACTCGTTCATCTTTTGGAGTACCGGATACGGTCCCGACCAGGCAACCATTAATTTGTTCTCCCGAATGGGCTTGAGAACAAGCACTTGCTGACCTGGGATGAATTCTCTGCTACGGGCATTCTGATCATACCAAAGTCTTATGCTTGGTCTGAGCGGCCCTAAGGTTGCCCTGTGCCAACCCCATGTGCAATTCTAACCGGTCTCTGAGATCTATCACATACTGAAGCACAGAAGCATCAGTATGGGTGTCACGGTAGCCACAGGGTTATAATGTACACCAAATCATCTGGGTTGAATTGAAAACGACTGTGATATAATAAAGAGATTGTATTCCTTTAAAGACACGTGGACACACAATGTTGGACAAATAACAATGGAAATATATACACTTACTTGGGAAGGGGACAATGAAATAGCCCAGGACTCAGGCTAGCAGTTCATCAGTGACAGGAACAATTAAGGTAGAATAACGAAGACAACAAAGACAATGGGCATAGAGCTTGCAATCATTTATATGGGATTTGGGCTCTATCCCTAACATTGGGACTCAGGTATTGGAGAACAATTACCTGGACCCAATTACCTTTTGCCATCTCACGTGGGAAGCAAGATAGTACCTGCCCACAGGGGGTGGGCACTCTTCTAGTCAGAGGTCCATTTCCTTAGCCCCACTCTCAAAGGTTAGCGTCTCCAAGTCTGCCATTTGGGATTCTGGACCGGGAAACTCTGACTAGAGGTGTGAAGTATGACACTTAACTTGAATAGCCATGTCCTGCACTTTCTCCGTTCTGCATACTTAATCTGGGGGAGTGAGCCTTTGTTCAGTGGTTTCTCTGTAGACACACTGTCGCCCTCTGGCCATTAACATACCTCATGGGCCAGTCACATTCGCGGGCTTTACAATAGGCACGAAATACAGTAAACCTTACACAATTTATAGATATCAAAATATTCCGTTCGGTTGGGTCGTGCGGGCTAAAAATTGCCATGCCCTCATGCCGGAGGGAACTCTCCATGGTGGCCGATTTTCAACTTGCTGCGACCCATCCAACCGGAGCTAACAATATTGGGTTTTTAAACCTCATGTTATACAAACCACATTTCTCCGCCATTGGAGTCAATGGCAGCCACCATACTTTACATAGTTAACCAAACTCCGTTCGGTTAGCATGAGAGGGCTATGAATAGCCATGAAACCATGCCGGAGGCATGACTACCTGGTGACCATATCCCAGCCCTCTAGCCCTCACCGAACTGGAGATAATGGTTTCAGGTATATACAATTTTACCCTTAGCCTTTTTAAAACCTAGTGGCATTTCTCCGCCATTGTAGTCAATGGCGACGACCCTCGTGGTGGGTACGACCCTTCCTCACGGCCATTGCCCATCGGACCCTGTTGGGGTCAATTGATGGGGTCCCCACGAGCTAGGGGCAGAAAGAATTGTATTGCTAGCTGTCCCAGAACCAGAGTTACAAACTTTAAGAGATGGTGAACTTGGCCGTAACCGAGTTTCCACGGCAATTACGGGATCAAAGCTTTTTCTTTGAAATTGCAATTGGTTACTGCGGTTTGGCCGGCATCCAACACGGTATAATGTATCACTTAATTCTTTGACAGTGGACTCGAGGTATTCCCCATTGAAATGCATTGCCCCATTCACTTTCAATGGGGAAGCTCAGCTCGTCCTCTCGGGCTCCATCAGCTGGTCTTTCTTGATATAGGACCCAAAACGGCTCAATCTCCATTGAATCCTATGGAGCTCCAATGGCGACCTATGGGACACTGCCGGCATATGGTGGGTGAAAAGGCGGGAAGGGGAACAAAGGGCTTAAAACATTCATCAGGAGATGAAACCTATGTGGTGAAACGCGTAGAGTGACGTTTTTCTCCTGAGCCGGCCGAAACCCCAGGAAGTGGACGTAGCGGATGACATCACTTCCGGTCGAGTGGAACGCACCGCTGGAACGCACGCCACGAGAGAGGGGAAGAGGAGACATCATCCATTCGGCTAGCGAGATCCAGAGAGATCTAAATGCTTGTTTTTATCTGATATCATGTGAGTGTAACTCCCTTTTACTTACCAATTATAAATTGTACAGACGGTCTGCACTATGTCCAGTTGTATCTTTTATTAAGGTCCATGGGAGTCCATACATTTGGGGAACACTGAGTTCTGCATCTCCTGTCCATCGAGTGACAACTAACAGCATCCTTAAAAAAGATACCTTTATGTGCCTTTTACTCTCTCACGTTTGTGAGTATTAAATATCAAGCCAAGACATTATATTCTGATCCTATTTTTAACAATATTGCACTATCACGATTTATATTTCTTTTCACATATATTGCGCTTCCCGGATACTTCATCATTACTAGCATCAATGTGGCAAGCACTACCGCCTCAGGGTACCGGGTGGCGAAGTCCACCATTGTGAGGATGTAGAACTTCCCGGACCAGCTGGGAATCATGGAGGGATCTCACCAGGTCCATGGCTACTCTCTGGAAGGGTTCCCCTATTAACGGTAACAGGTTCAAGGCTGCCTTCACAGTCAAACTCCTTACCTACCCACTGGCAGGCACCCAAGGACCGTCAAAAATCTGACACAGCACTGGATGGCCCCGGCCAGTAGTAACGCTGCAACTGCCGGGCCCTCGTCTGAGTGACCCCCTGAAGCCCCGCTAGTGGAATGGAGTGGGCAACCTGCAACCACTGCTGCCTATACTCCTGGGGTACCACTAGCTCTTGTTTCCATTTCCATATCTCATCTATCCCTTTAGTCCCTTGCTCTCTTTACAGTAGCCCACAGTGCCACAAAAAGTAATCAGCCCCTCCACTTGGCTTAGACTTGGACTCCCGGAGTCTCATGCCCTCCATGCTGGGGTCAGATCGCACCACATCTCTAAACTGGGTACCTAACTCTGGCCACCCCACGGTCATACCTAAGTCAGGGGGACAGGAAACAGGGACAGGGAACAGTAAGTCAGGTTCAGAATGTGACTTTGTCTGGCTTACCTGCCTGGTCTCCGCAGAGACTGCTAGAACCTTTGGTCCCAAATGCAGGGGGACAGGGGTTGGTTCTGCTGCAATCCTTGCTGACTGGCTCCTGGTGATCGCTGCAACAGTGGCCTGCTCAGTTGTAAAAATGCAGGTAACATGTCCTAGGTCGTTGCCAAGCAAGATCTCGGCATCCAACCCAGGCAAAACCACCACCTCCCTCATGCCACGTCCAGCACCCCAGTCCAAAAAGACCCGGGCAACCTGGAGTGAACGCGGTCCTCCGTCTGGTATGGTCACTTGCATCCCGGTGCCCCGGAGCAAATCCTCTGGCCGCACCATATCAGGGCGAACCAGAGTCACAGTGGCACTGGAGTCCAGCAAGCCATCCGCCTGCCGGTCCCTGTGTGTCACCTTCCGCAGATGCTTCTGCCGGACATCGTTGGGCTGCATCCTGATTGGTGCAACCTGATGTCCCACGATCTCTGCTGCTGGTCCTTAGTTGGCAAGTGCAGGTTCTCCAATGGACGTCCCTCTGTGGGATGGCTCCAGGGCTGTGCTTGTCTCCTCTGTGTGTTGATACAAAAAGAAACTGGGGCGCTCCTTATAAAAATAATTAGAATGATCCCTAAATTACTGGGAAAAACTAAAATAGACGTCCAAAAGAAATAAGATAAAATAAAATACTGGCCACAATTCTTCGCTGCTGCTCAGCCGAAAGAGTATCTCCCAGGATCCTCACACAGTAAGGAAACAATATTGTAAGCGCAAAAACGAAGAAAAGGGAAAACGCAATTTATGCACTCATATATTGTGGCATATAGCAAAACAGTGTAATAAGCACAGGAGTGGAGGGGATGGTGAGTATATTATTAATAAACCACTCACACGGCCATGTGTGAGTGTCTGCCCATCACACAGTTAACAGACTCATCTGGATGGTCACTCCAAAGGTCACTGATTGTAGAGGTGATCTTAAGGGAAGAGATGGAAGATAAACGCTGTTGGTGTATGTAACTGATAAATTACAGTGGTGATAAGCAAAATATAATTGCTATATAAATTCCACTCACATGGCCATATGTGAGTGGGGGGCACTCAGAGAAAGTCCAAGCCTCACTGCTAGATGATAGGATGAAATCCTCTGGTGTCACTCGTATACATGATATGGCATGAGGGTATAAAATGGAGTGAATTTATTCAAAACAAGTAACCATTAAAAAATGTACAAAATGCCGCGTACATAGGTAGACATAAAAAATGCTGCTGCACTTATGAACTCACAGCAGCTTTCCTTTGCAGCTCGTTCGGTGTGTAACCTGACTTCCGCGTCCGGAGGGTCTGGCAACAAACAGCTACTCACGTCTGCCTACGGTGGCTCACTGTGTCCAAAATCCTCCTCAGAACAACGCATTTCGCTCGGTTAGCTTCCAGGAACCTGACGAAGCTAACCGAGCGAAATGCATTGTTCTGAGGAGGATGAGCCACGGTAGGCAGACCTGAGTAGCCGTTCGTTGCCAGACCCTCCAGACACAGAAGTCAGGATACACGAGCTCCCACACTATACTACAGAATCCTGCAGGAGACTAAAGCATAGGCTCAATCAGTATCCAACACACTGCCACCAGTAAATAAGCCTGTCACGGTAGACTAGTACTTATGAACAATTTTATATTTTTTGGATTCTCGATTGAGCACGACAAGGCGGGCACAATAAATTGTCATTTACTTATTTTCAGACAAACACACGACAACCTCAGAATATACTTAATAATCACTTACTGGGATGGGGAAACAAAATAAATTGTCCATAGAATGAACGATGAAGAAACTTACAATCCTTTTGGCTAGGGCGCTGTAACGATGCGCGGAACACGCCCCTGTTGCTTGTTCCTTCCTTACCTGTTTACTTCTGATCGCCGCCCTCGATCTGCGAGTCAAGATCCTGTGTCTTTAAGGATTCCGAAGCAAACAACGCCATCTTGCTTCCTGGCAAATCCTGCCCTCCTCCTCCTGACAGGAAATAAGCCCCTCTCTGACTTTCTCATTGCTTACAGCTGATGCTTCCTTTAAATAGCACTCAGTGTCTACCTGTCTGGGTTCCTGCAAGTCCTACCATTGTATGCTGCTCCTGCCTGGACCTCCTTGGGATTTTTACTCATCACCTGTAGATTCCAGAAGACTGGGACAGTCACTCAATTACTACTGAGGTTAGTTTACCATCGGGTAGTGTAGGTACCTGCTAAGTAGGGTTCACCTTGACGTGGTGGCAGGCTTATAATTCCTTGGACAATGGATTAGACTAAGAACCATTATGTTTATATTTAGTTTTGCTGCACTCTTCAGTTATTGGCACTATGCCTTTAAGGAGGCTGGACGTCCTCCAGGATACACTCCACTATTGTGACCTTGTGCTTTGGATACTACCTCATCTGCTTCTCACATGTGGCTTCCTTCTACCCCCGTGTTGGTGCCTGAGGATGCGCACATTCCCGCTCTGCTGTCAGAGCATGCACGCACATGCAGCTGGATCACTCGTGCCTATGAGTAGGCATCGCACCTCCGGACGCGTTGCGCATTCTCATGCGCGCGGCGTGGTCACGTGACTAAGTGCGCCGATCCCAAGCTGCGTGGCAACTTACTCCCTTCGTATCCCCTGTGGCCTCCCCACCTCGCTACCGGTCCCTTCCCTTTCCCTGCGGTTGTGTGGAGAGCACAAGCGTCACATTATGCTCAGCCCAAAAACAAATGGACCCCCAGAGGTGGCCCTGCCTGTCTCATGTGCTGAAGCTGAGTACTCTCAATGTTGTCTTCAGTTCCTGGTTTCCTGAGACCGGCTGCTATTGTCATGCAGCGGTCTGTTCCTGTCTCCTGGGCTGAAGCTGAGTGCTCTCCTTGTTGTCTTCAGCTCCTTGTTCCTGTGACCGGCTGCTATTGTCACGCAGCGGTTCGTTCCCGTACCCCTGTAACGTTGGGAGATCCTATAGTCCCCCCTAGTCTAGTAAGGATCGTTCGGTGTCCAATCCTGAAGGTGGGGATACTGTAAGGAATCAGGGAACACGCCCCCTGCGGCGTGCTCCCTCCTTATCTGCCGCATCTCAGTTCCCGCTCTCCTTATAGAGCATACACGCACCCGCGGTTCCCTACTCGTACCACGTAGCCCGGCCACCCCCGGTCGCGTCACGCATTCTCACGGGTGGCGCGTACACGTGATGGCGTGCGCCGCCCTCTAGCTGCGAGTCAAGATTCCCTGTTGTTTCTCTGTGTGGCGGGCGCTGCCTCTAGCTGCGAGTCAAGATTCCTTGTTGATTCTCTGTGTGGCGGGCGCTGCCCTCTAGCTGCGAGCCTACCTTCCTATGCATCGCTGCCCCTAAGTCTCTTGGATTGCTCAGAGTTCGATCCTTAAGAGGGGGGTACTGTAACGATGCGCGGAACACGCCCCCTGCGGCGTGTTCCTTCCTTACCTGTTTACTTCTGATCGCCGCCCTCTAGCTGCGAGTCAAGATCCTGTGTCTTTAAGGATTCCAAAGCAAACAACGCCATCTTGCTTCCTGGCAAATCCTGCCCTCCTCCTCCTGACAGGAAGTAAGCCTCTCTCTGACTTTCTCATTGCTTACAGCTGCTGCTTCCTTTAAATAGCACTCAGTGTCTACCTGTCTGGGTTCCTGCAAGTCCTACCATTGTATGCTGCTCCTGCCTGGACCTCCTTGGGATGTTTACTCATCTCCTGTGGATTCCAGAAGACTGGGACAGTCACTCAATTACTACTGAGGTTAGTTTACCGTCGGGTAGTGTAGGTACCTGCTTACTAGGGTTCACCTTGACGTGGTGGCAGCCTTATAATTCCTTGGCCAATGGATTTATATTTAGATTATATTTAGATTTGGATTATATTTAGTTTTGCTGCACTCTTCAGTTATTGGCACTATGCCTTTAAGGAGGCTGGACGTACTCCAGGATGCACTCCACTATTGTGACCTTGTGCTTTGGATACTACCTCATCTGCTTCTCACATGTGGCTTCCTTCTATCCCTGCGTTGGTGCCTGAGAACGCGCGCACTCCCGCTCTGCTGAGAACGTGCGCACATGCAGCTGGATCACTCGTGCCTGTGAGTAGGCATCGCACCTCCGAACGCGTCGCGCATTCTCATGCGCGCGGCGCGGTCACGTGACTACGTGCGCCGATCCCAAGCTGCGCGGCAACTTACTCCCTTCATATCCCCTGCGGCCTCCCCACCTCGCTACCGGTCCCTTCCCATTCCCTGCGCTTGTGTGGAGAGCACAAGCATCACAGGCACAGCTTGCCTGCCCGATATTTCCGCCAAATGCAGTGAGTTCATTCTGGTTTGTTGGGCTTCGTTCTGGAATCCCCAGCAATAACAAATTCCTGAAGTAAAGGTAAATCATTGGTTACAATTTTTTAAACCCTTGCATCCGGAACCGCTGCCGCTGCACTTGGACGAAATCTTGAACAACGCTTGGATAAATCATGAATCACTCTGGACTGGGGCTGCAGGCATCTTTATAGGGTTAAGGGTCATATACCTAACATACACACCCAATCCTTTCCGTGGAAACACTTTTTCCCCCTATCCCATACTTGCAAGTAGTTCATAGGATGGGCAGAAGTGGCTTCCTGGTTTGCACAGAGCATGTTCTAACCTCACACCTGAGCTCCTTAGCATACCAGGTCCACCCACTTACCTGGCGACAGCAAGTCTGGGATCTGGCCACAAGGTGTGAACAGCCCACATGTAGGACCGTTTCCTGGAACTTCACAATTTCCTTGCTGTCTTAACACCTAGGTTCTCTGAGGCTTTTCAACTTCAGATTTCTCATAGACATTGAGGCATTCACTTCGCAGGGGGCCCTTTGAAGTATAGAGATGAAAGACCATCAGCTCATTTACTCTTAACATATATGCATGTTAATACATTCATTGCTAGGCTGACAGGAAAAGCTTCCTGCCGGTACCTTTTAAAACATAACTAAAATACAGTTTTGTTTATATATACAGGCAGTCCTCGGTTATCCGACACAATGCATTACTCAAAATGGCGTTGGATAGAGAAACGTTGTAAAGCGAAACACGTTTTCCCATAAGAACACTGTTTAAATGAAAGGTTCCGTTCCTGAAGGTGAAGGGAAAGTGCGCAACTATTAAATTCTAACACACACGTGAAGTGAATAAATTGTGATAAAAAATAAGTGAAATACGTGACCTATTTTTATCAATTTTGAATGAAGCGTCTGCAGCTGTGGTACCAGGGATGGCTCAGAGCACCCCCTAGAACGTTAGACAAATAGACAAAAAAACACAGCGCACAACGCTCATAGTGCATTAAGTATATTAAATCAAAAATTCAATATGGTAAGTAATGTGCGTACATCAAGTTAATTACAAGTGAGCATGTTAGGGGTAAGTTACCCATACACCAACAGATGTCATCAGTGGAAACCGGTTTGGATGTCACCAGCAGGAACCCTCTGTGGTGCCAGGTTCTGTAGCCTCAAAAGGGGAGTCTTTTTGAGATAACCACTCCGTGAATAGACAGTGTCCCGTGTTTGCAGTTCACAGAGAAGCGTTGGATTAAACAAGTATCCTGAGACCTGTTACCCACCCCGTTGGCATTATCTACCTGGCTACCGGAGGACAGTCACGCGAGCAGCGCTGCTCTAGACGGATGACGTCACAACCCGGAAGTGCCTGCCGCAACGGAGGTTTGGAGGAGGATTGAAGCTGCCGTGTATGTCCCAGAAACAGGGCTGCTTCTCTGTGAACTGCAAACACGGGACACTGTCTATTCACGGAGTGGTTATCTCAAAAAGACTCCCCTTTTGAGGCTACAGAACCTGGCACCACAGAGGGTTCCTGCTGGTGACATCCAAACCGGTTTCCACTGATGACATCTGTTGGTGTATGGGTAACTTACCCCAAACATGCTCACTTGTAATTAACTTGATGTACGCACATTACTTACCATATTGAATTTTTGATTTAATATACTTAATGCACTATGAGCGTTGTGCGCTGTGTTTTTTTGTCTATCCGTTCCTGAAGGCATTTTTAACACTAAAATACACCAAACATTTTATGCAGGCAATGAGATACGCAGCACACACATAAATTATATAGTGTATATACTGTATTATATATATATAATATAACATAAAATATAATAATATAATTTATTAGATAGTATAATATAATATTATATAATATATATATTATATACACATAAACAACGTTGCAAAGCGTCTCAAGAGCGTTGGATAAGCCGTTTTGGCGTTGTAAAATGAACATAGGTATGCATTGCATAGCATTGGATAAGCCATTCGTTGTAAAGCGAAGCGTTGTAAAACGAGGACTGCCTGTATATATATATATATATATATATATATATATATATATATATATATATATATATATATATATATATATGTATATATATATATATATATATGTATGTATGTATATATATATATATATATATATATATATATATATATATATATATATATATATATATGTATATGTATATGTATATATATGTAACGGGTTTTCTGACCCAGCCTGACCTACCCAATCTCACATTGGCCCCTGTGGTCTAACCGGTCCCCATTAGAGTGTGGTAGTGTCTGGTGGTGCACCTGTTGGCAACAGGACTCCTGAGTCTCCCGCATGATGGTGTGTGGGGAGGACCCGTCCAGACAGGCAGCTGAGGTAGTGTGCTGAGTCCTACCTAGTTCCAGTGCAGCGCCTCCACCTCATCAGGGTCCCTTCGGTCACTTGGGGATGGTCCTGACGAGGAACTCCTCTGTGTTGCTACTCTCTGTACATTCACTCCACACATGTACACGAGAGGTTTTGTGATTAAGAGCATCTTTATTTGTTGAGGTGGGCTAGCTGCCCCTCGCATTGTCCCTCAGTGCTTCCCTTTGAAAGGTGTAATTCTCCTTTAATAGGGATTCCCTATCCCAGCCGGGATGTCTTTACCCTGTGCCAGGTCCCTGGACACAGTCTTCCTACTCAGCTACTATAACATAACGCTACTCAGACTTCTGGCAGAACTACTCAGAACCACGCAGGACACAGAACTAACTTTTAGACACAGTGCTGTGCCTTATGTACACTCTGGAAGCTGACACACCTCTGACATCACTAACCATGGAATCAGAGCATGTGACCACTCCCATCCATACACAGGGCACCCCACCAGGGTGTGAGGGCAAACCTCCATAATTACTGCTGGCATGCCCACAACTTACCAGGCCTTACTGTCAGCAGGAGAGATGACTGTAGCCATTTTACATGACCGCTATATTCTCCCCCTGGTGAATCCCATCGTCCTCGCTGGGACCTAAATTTAAATACTTTCTTCCAGGAAGCACTGTAACACATAACACATAATTGTTAACATCACAGATTGTCCATTATACAAAAAAAACGACCACAGTGACATCTCGCCAAGCCCGCCCCGACCAGCAGCCACGAGCCCGCAAAATGCCTTAGTACCCCCTAATAATAGTGGCTCGGGTCAGGTTTTCTAACCTCTCTTCCACCCATGTCCAGGACCGTGACATGATAGTGCCTAGGCAGTCCCCTCTCGGGCCTATAGGTCACCCTGTGTTTGTGTATATTCCTCCCTATACTCCACACTCGCATCAGGTGATCTATTCTGTCCTCTGCCCTCCTTCCAGTAACTTCACTCCCCTTATTAACTAGGTACATCTCGATGGTTTCCCTAAGCCACTTTTCCCTGTTCTCTTCTATCTCCTCCATGAGGAGTTCAGGGACATAAGGGTACTCCAACCCGTGGGAAGACTTATATCGAGCAATTATTGCCCGTTCCGCTCTACTGATCCTAATTAGGTCAGCCCTACCTACCCTCCCAGGTAGCACCCATGACAGGGGTTCGTCAGGATCCACAGGGTCTGACAGAGTGTCGGGACCCATGGGCTCTATCTCCCTGTGCTCAACCTTGTACCACCGTTCCTGCAGCTCCCTATCTCGCTGTTCAGGGGTGAATTCTCCCTTGGCCCACCAAAAATCAACTACATCCTCCCTACGAATAAGGAATCGCGTACGATCCATCCAGGCCGCATAACCTTCAAAGAGTGGGGCCCACCAACGATGTTCCTTGAACCTGTGTGAATCCCCTGAGTCACTATCTTCTGCATCCCCCCATGAGAATACCCCCGATGTCCGTGCCGACCGTGGTACGGACCACCGTGAAGACCCCAGGGCCTTGTCCTCTGTTTTATTGGTCGCAGGAGGCAACCACCGGCCTACCGCGGCCTTGCCTAATTCTCCCCCTCCCCGAGAAATGCCCTCCATAGCGCAACTGCGCTGTCTTTCCCCAGTCCGTCTCTCCTCCCCCCCCAAAGGTATGTCCACAAGTTCCAGGCTAGGCGGGGACCCCGGGGAACAGGTGATGGGGGCAGGGGTTTTACCTAGGGCGTGGGGTTGTGCGTAGGGGCAAGATGGGATACGCCACGGGACTACGACCCGTTCCCGGCTGTCCATGGACTGCTCCAAGGTGTAGCGTCTCTCGCCCGTCGCCGCCATATCCTGGGGCGGAGGGACTCCGTCTCTCGGCTCACCGATCTGCGGGGGACGCCCTGCTTTCCAGGCTGCTACTGACGCCACGGGTGTCGTCCTCCCCGGTTCTGTCCTGGGCCTCGATTTCACCTCCGCTAGCTCACGGAGATCCTCATCCGAGTATTCGGCCTTCCCCGACTTAGGGGTCACCGATCGGGGCGATAGTCTTTTCTCAGTGCGGTCGGGGAGTGACCCGACCGTCTCGGTTGCTGCTGACCCAGCCGATTTAATCGACTCCAGTCCCCTTTCTCCGGGACTTGCACGATTGATCCACAGTGCACCAGGGGACTCGGCGGAGCATCTCGGTGTTAGCCACCCTGACTACCAGTACCCCGCCGGGTACCGAGTAGGGCTGGGTGGATACCATAGTTCCCACAGTGGAGGAGCAGGCCATTCTTTTGGTAGGAACCACTTTCAGTATGGGTCTCTCCAGGTCAGTAGTTCCTCGCAACTGACCGGTAGAAGCTTCTGGTCCAGCCACTTCCTGCTTCGGCTCCTCCTTCTGCTGGCATAGCTGGAACCCGCCCCCAGGGGTTGCAATTATGGGCAGGTCCCACAGGGGAATAGCATGCCCCTTAATTAAGGCCGCGCCTTTCTCAGTCCTGGTGGGCGCGGTCTGCGTTTTTGCGCCAATTTCCTCGTCAGAGTGGGATTCTTGGGCCGCGGCTAGTTCCCGCCTTCTCCTGGCAGCTGCTTTTCGTGCAAAATATCCCTCCTTATTGCACGTTACCTCCGCGGCCAGAACTACGTCTTGTAGTGGCGCCGTCTGGATATCAGTCCCTGGGCCCAGTGGGTGCATTCCCACAGGCCATAATTGAAAGTCACTCCCCCTGGTGGAAATCAGGGGAGGGTCCCATAGACTAAGCGGTTGACTCAGCACAGGGGCCGTGTGAGTCACTGTCCATGAAGGCGCAGCCGTAGCTTTCACGCCATACCCCCCATCAGGGCGGGGCTCTGCTGTTCGCGCCATTCCCGGCCAGCTTTTTGCAAGTTCTGTATCAGCCATTTTCTCTGCGACTGGCCCATGCGGTCTCCCTAGCAAGCGGGAACCGCCATTTTGGTTGGCTTTTAAGCCCGAAATGTCAGTTTGTTTGCTCTTCTCGCTGGGTTCCCCCCCAGTTATCACAATGTCCTCACACTCTTCAAGGGTGGCCCCTCGGTGTCCCAGACAGGACAAAAACGGGGCAGCCATAGCCTTCGCTCCACTCCAGAGCAGATTAGTTAAAGACAGCTCAGCGACAGTTTGCTCTTCAGTGGGGCGCACGCCACGGGTGCCTTCCCCATCAGCCTCTGGTCGCCATTTTGGGTTCTCCGCACCACGCGGATCCTCCATTCCTTGGATTGTCACGCTCTCGTACCAATTATCGTACATGGGGCTCCGCTCTGCGGGGCAGCCACCACACCAGTACAATAAAGATTGCTCAGATGCACCACCACATGTGTACCTGATCTAGGCTGGACTCATGTTGCACTACCTCAGGCTAGGCTCACTCTCTCAGTGTCTGCTGTAACTCCTTCCTCCCAGTCTGTGCTCCCTATGGTAAGTGTCTGGAATGGGCTAGAGTACTCTGGCTCTGCCATGCAGTACTTGGGGCGTCTACCTCTCCTGGTCAGCCTAGCGCAGACCCTCTACAGGATTCCTGACCACGTTAACAGGCTATCCCTTCTGGCGTCCTACCAACTAGCACTACCTCAAAGCGACTCGGTCAGCTATAGCCCGGCTCCAGACCCCTCACTCCTTTCAGGCCCCTAGGTTGTCCCTGCGAACTGACAATACCCTGTCAGCCCCTGACCACCCCTAGGTCCGTCCCTACGCAGCACAGAGTGGCAGCAGACGCTCTCCCTGTTTCCCAGTGTGCCTAGCTAGAGCCTGTCCTGTTGACAGATCTGATCTCAGCAGCTCACCTCCAAATGTAACGGGTTTTCTGACCCAGCCTGACCCACCCAATCTCACATTGGCCCCTGTGGTCTAACCGGTCCCCATTACAGTGTGGTAGTGTCTGGTGGTGCACCTGTTGGCAACAGGACTCCTGAGTCTCCCGCATGATGGTGTGTGGGGAGGACCCGTCCAGACAGGCAGCTGAGGTAGTGTGCTGAGTCCTACCTAGTTCCAGTGCAGCGCCTCCACCTCATCAGGGTCCCTTCGGTCACTTGGGGATGGTCCTGATGAGGAACTCCTCTGTGGTGCTCCTCTCTGTACATTCACTCCACACATGTACACGAGAGGTTTTGTGATTAAGAGCATCTTTATTTGTTGAGGTGGGCTAGCTGCCCCTCGCAGTAGCTTCTCTAGCCACTCATTGTCCCTCAGTGCTTCCCTTTGAAAGGTGTAATTCTCCTTTAATAGGGATTCCCTATCCCAGCCGGGATGTCTTTACCCTGTGCCAGGTCCCTGGACACAGTCTTCCTACTCAGCTACTATAACATAACGCTACTCAGACTACTGGCAGAACTACTCAGAACCACGCAGGACACAGAATTAACTTTTAGACACAGTGCTGTGCCTTATGTACACTCTGGAAGCTGACACACCTCTGACATCACTAACCATGGAATCAGAGCATGTGACCACTCCCATCCATACACAGGGTACCCCACCAGGGTGTGAGGGCAAACCTCCATAATTACTGCTGGCATGCCCACAACTTACCAGGCCTTACTGTCAGCAGGAGAGATGACTGTAGCCATTTTACATGACCGCTACATAAATATATATATATATATATATATATATATATATAAATAGTTAAATGAGAACAAGGCACTCCTTCAGGTAGATATTGGTGGGTGCAAATCCAATATAAATCAAATAGGCTATACGATACCTTTTGAGCGAATATCAGAGGCAGCACTCCAGAAAGTAGTAAAAAAAAATTGTATTTAGTGTGACATATAAACCAACGTTGAGACCTTGAGAAAGGTCCCGTGTGGAGGACCGAAACGTTGGTTTATATGTCACACTAAATACAATTTTTTTTGACTACTTTCTGGAGTGCTGCCTCTGATATTCACTCAAACGGTATCGTATAGCCTATATATATATATATATATATATATATATATATATATGAAAGAAAAAAGAAAAGAAAACAGGCGCACACCTAGTGCATTAAAGTTTAACAATAATTTTATGGAACATTTAAAACCAGACAAATGCCCACTCACAAGTAAAGCGTTATTTGAAAGCAGTTATGAGATTGGCCCTCATAAGCCAGTGGTGCCGTTCGAGCCTGTAATGGTGTCCTCTCGTGCGCGGTCTCCTTCTACCGGAAGTGACGCTCACCCGGTCTGGTGTCCCGCACAAAACGGAAGTCCCTCCAGGAAACCGAGGCCTCTCCTGACTGCCTCTAGCTGCTGCACCACCAATCAAGCCAAACGATGTGTCCACTGATCTGCTTTGCTGAGCCTCCCACAAGCTGCGTTCCTCTCAGTCTGCTCTCAGTGGGACAAATGTCTGCTCTGCTCTAGCCACGCCCTACGCGTTTCGTCATCAATGATGACTTCTTCAGGGGAAACCCATTGGTTGTATCCCCACAGTATTTATAGTGAGGTTCATTTGCAAACATAATTAAAAACAATTAATCAATTACAACATTAATAAAACACTTTAAACTAGTCCATTGGTACAATTACTAATACTACACTGATCACAATGGACAAGTTCTAAGGACCACACTGTACTATTGGAGAATTTTATAGCTCATAAGATGTTAACAAATATATATGGGTAGAAAAAATGAATATTGTACTGAAACTACCTATTTGTGCAATAGAGATAATTGATAAATGTATTAAATCAACATGTAGTGCCATATAGATGTGTGGCTACTAATTGAATTACCAAGTACTTACTAGTTGGATAGAGTTAACCATACTTCATGACAATAGATGACAATTAGTTGTGATTCTATTCACAAAACATGATTGGCAATTTGGAACAAGATTTAATTGAGAGATCCCAAGAATTGGAGAATACTATCAAAACTGAATACCATCAATTAACCCCTTTATAGTATGTTCAGCAAACAATGTGCTACATAAATTAAACAAATCAGGTCTTAGGGCATGGTATAATACCTGTTGAATGATCCATCTGTGATTGATTGCAATTGGAGTCAGAGGTGGAGCAAAGAAGATGGTTTAAGCAAGAACAGAAGAATGCTCAGAAAGGCTAGCAATGAAGTGATGAAGTGACTATGTATAAATGGTGTATAATATATGTGATATTAAATAATAATGTGTTTGTGATGTATTGATAAAGTGAAATGGAAAAATTGTAATGATAAAATATATTAATATAAAGAATAGATATTAAAGTGATTGGATAATGTGTATGTGTAGGTGATTATCCAAATATTTTAATAATGAAATATAAATGTGAAGTTAATGATATGAATGAATGTATAACCTCTATTGGTAATGACGTGTAAAATGTATAAAAATGTAAACATATATGTTGAGACCTGTTCTGGACTCAAACAGACACATCCGCAGTACAATGCATTATTGGGAATATATATAGCCATAATGGAATGCAATGCAATAAATGCCTCAAAAAATTCCTCAAAAAATATCTGTGAAGGATGAATATTTTAGAGAGTTGACATGTCACCATAGTTCAGAGGGAGTGCCGAAGCACTCAAACCAGACCTCCGAAGGATCACCCACCTGGAGTGATCACACTATGGTGCTAATGTCTATGTGATCATTATGTCCACTTGGGTGCAAAGTATCTAGAATATACATCCAATAGGTCTCCCTCATACACAATCTTTTGAAACGATCACCACCCATAAATGTAGGGGGAATGAACTCGATGCCCATAACTCGTAAGGACCTAGGATCTTTCGAATGTTCATTACAATAGTGGCGGGAGAGATTGTGTGTTAGACACCCATTGATTATATTTCTTCGATGCTCTAAAAACCTCGTGCTTAGGGCTCTTGATGTGCGGCCTACATATTGTAGACCGCACTCACATGATATAAGATAGATCACATAGTCACTAAGGCAGTTGATATATTCTGCTATATCATGTGATGTCCCATTGGAATAAGATTTAAATGTATTGGTTTTTATCAAATGTTTGCACGTTAAGCATCTACTTCTCCCGCATCCAAAGTTTCCCTTAACCCTAATGGGAACAGATCCATCCACTCTACAATTGTTGACTAGCTTAGATGTTTTTAATTTGCTCGGAGCAATTATTGTTTTTATACTCCTTGCTTTCCTGAAGATCACAGGAGCATGTGTTGGCAACAGGTGACCAATCTCTGGATCGCTAACCAAGATGTTCCAATGGTCATTTATTATTTTCTTAATTTGTTTGGCAGACTGATTGAACTGTGTAATAAACTGAGGTACAGAACCTGTAGAGTTAACCTTATTTTTTGATATTGTTTTACTTTTGGATTTCTCCAATAAAGACGCGCGATCCAATAAACTGGGATCTGAAAACGATTTGTTAACAACTGCCATATCATAGCCTTTTTCCTGGAACTTCATTGAAAGATCTGTACCCTGGGTATAAAAGTCTATGTCCATTGAACAGTTGCGTCTTAATCTGTAGAACTGACTTTTTGGCACATTGTCTAACCATTTTTTATAATGATTGCTACCATATTGTAGGTAGCTGTTCGCAGCCACTGTTTTAAAGTGTGTTTTGGTATGAATGACATCTTGAGGACCCACAAATAGTTCTAAATCCAAAAATACTATGGTATCTGGGTGTGTAATATATGTGAATTTTAACCCCATATTGTTATCATTAAAGGCTTCCAAAATCTCCTCCAGGGACCCCCTCTCACCATCCCAAATAATAAGGATATCATCTATGAAGCGGTCATAGTAGACCAAACCCGCCCCCAGCGCAGCGTTCCCCCAAACATGTGTACTCTCCCACAGTCCCATGTAGAGGTTAGCATAGCTGGGAGCAAATTTGGCCCCCATGGCCGTTCCACAGATTTGCAAATAATACGTGTTTCCAAATAGAAAATAATTGTGATTCAACATAAATTTAATGCATGCTAATAGGAAAAGCCTGTGTGAAGAGTGCAACTCGGGATCTGACTCTAAAAAGTGACTAATTGCCTCGATACCTTTTAAGTGCTCAATACAGGTGTAAAGTGAGGATACATCACATGTAGCCCAGTGATAGGTATCCTTCCACTTGATGTCAGAGATGGAGTCAATGACATGCAACGTGTCCCGTATGTAAGAACGCAATTTGATGACATGGGGTTGTAAATAATAATCCACATATTGGGACACGTTGGATGTCATTGAGCCAATCCCCGACACAATAGGCCTCCAAGGTGGTTTAACTATATCTTTGTGCAATTTAGGAATGTGATAGAAAATAGGGGTTCTAGGGTGTTTAATGTATAGAAATTTGTGTTCCAATTTTGAAATAATCCCTTCAGTGAATGCGCCCCGGAGAAGATCTCGGAACTCCACCTGATAACCCTCTAAAGGGTCCTCAATAAGAGTCTGATACGATGTTGTATCAAGGAGGAGGCGATGGGCCTCACAGAGGTAGTCTGCCCTATCCTGCAGGACAATCGCCCCCCCCTTGTCAGCTTGGCGAACAATTAAATCACCATTACTTTTTATGTTTTGCAATGCCAAATTTTCTTCTTTTGTAAGGTTGTTGTATTTCAGTTCCACATTATCAAGACACAACTGTTCTAAGTCCCTCAGGACTACTGTATAGAATGTTTCAATGAAGTTGCCCTTTGATTGATAAGGGAAGTATGTTGATTTAGGGACAAATGGTGACGATTTACATTTCAGTGAAGTATCCTGATCTAGATCAATTGGGGTTAGATAGGAGTCTAAACATATATTTGAACCTTCCTCATGTATAGTGATGTCCAATAATGAGTTATTGGCTAGATCCTGGTTATCAAGTGCAGATCTTTTTATGGATGGACCCATTAGTTTTCCAGTAACACTACCATATTGTGAGTTGTTTATTTGGTCTGATTCTACTAAGAATGATGTCAGGGCATTTATACATTCTTTTTCTTGTGTATTAAATTGCAATTCCGAATGGTCATCTCCTTTCAGGGTGAAATGTCGCATCAATGTTAACTTGCGGATGTATCTATTCAGATCCACGAACAGGTCAAACCTATTGGGTGTACTATTTGGAGCATATGAAAGTCCTTTAGAAAGAAGTGATAAATGATGTGTAGTGAGTATGTGTGACGAAAGGTTGTAAATACCGTGTTTATGTGGTGTAGCTGCCAACATCTTTATTTTCTTCTGTCCTTGCTTCTTCGTTCCTCCTCTGACTCCCCTGAATCTCTTTTTCTTCGGGGTAATTGTGAATTCTGTTTCTCCCAAAGTGGATATCTCTTTTCTTTTTCTCTCTGTTCTAAAAAAGAAGAAGTGGATTGATGTGATTTGTCAGGTGAAACATGATTTATTAAATTAGAAACCTTACTGGTAGTTTTTGATCTAGCTCCTTCCCTATGTTCCACTGCAATTTGTTCATGGGATTCCCCATTATCCTCACAACCGTCCCCCAAAACAGAGTACCGATTGGAGGTGGAACAACTTGCAGTGGAAGCTGTAGGAGTGACCTTATCCTTCCTATCCATCCTAGCTTCTTTAATTAAAGTGATGATTTCATTTTTTTCTTTCTCATTGGATGTAGGTTTCTTGTTTATTTTGGAATCTCTATTCTCCTGTCTATAACCTGAGTTTGATCTACCATACCTACGGTGTTGGAAAGAATCACCCTTCCTTCTCCAATTCCTTACTCTATCATTTGCATAATCATCTTTATCACGTTTGAGTTTGTTTGTTTTTCTATCTATGATTTCTTTCTCAAATGATATTACCCTCTTGTGTACTGTTTCATCCAATCTAATAAATTCCTCCGTACCTTCAAATGGTTTAATAATCTCTTGTACTTGAGCTATCTCCTTCCCTACTTTCTCTAATCTTTCTTTTCTGTAGGAGATCAAGAGGTTAATGAGGGACACTGAGCATGTTTCCAAAATGGCATTCCATTCTTTTGTAAATGTTTCAGGTGCCTCAAATGTTGGTTTTTTTGTTATTCTTAAACCTCTTGGAACTAACTTAATATCTATATAGTTCTGAAGAGAAAGTAGGTCCAACCAATTTCTTGTTTCATCTTTAGTAAAATTCTCCAATTCCTGAAAATAGTTTTTGAGATTTATATTGTTCTCCACAGTATCAGTGGTGTCCTCATTTACAATGTTTGCAAGTTTATTCCTTCTGGCTAAACGTTCTTCACTGTTTTGCATCATTTTAGTGAGTGTAATCTAACACTTTTATAAAAACTAACAATTTACACTAAATAGTCACTAACTAAAGTGAGTATAATACTTGAGTTTAAACAGATAATTCCAACAATTCAAGGTTATAGCAATGGCAGCTACCTTTTGAAGTGATATATAACAAAACAAAACAGAAATAATAAAGGAGCGCCTAATGCAACAACCTGCCTAACTGTGAATAAGTAGCCAACTGCGTTGATACAACCTATGGGGTGGCTAAAGTGAAATAATATAATTAAAAAACCCTATGTAATTCTAAGATAAAATGTGTAATAACTTTAATACAAAGTGTACATAACAAAATTGTTAAAAAATGCTTCTGGAAAAAAAAAAAAAAAATTTTATGTTGTAATACAAAAAATATCTAGAATAAAATAAAAAATATAAAAAATATGAAAAAATGAAAATAAAAACTTTTTTCCAAAAAACTTTTAAAAAACCTTAAAAGTCACAGAGTCCTGTTCCAAGTGAATGCATCCAGGTATAGGCAGCCCGTTTATAAGGGATCACAACTCCCTAGGAATACCTATGAAAGAAAAAAGAAAAGAAAACAGGCGCACACCTAGTGCATTAAAGTTTAACAATAATTTTATGGAACATTTAAAACCAGACAAATGCCCACTCACAAGTAAAGCGTTATTTGAAAGCAGTTATGAGATTGGCCCTCATAAGCCAGTGGTGCCGTTCGAGCCTGTAATGGTGTCCTCTCGTGCGCGGTCTCCTTCTACCGGAAGTGACGCTCACCCGGTCTGGTGTCCCGCACAAAACGGAAGTCCCTCCAGGAAACCGAGGCCTCTCCTGACTGCCTCTAGCTGCTGCACCACCAATCAAGCCAAACGATGTGTCCACTGATCTGCTTTGCTGAGCCTCCCACAAGCTGCGTTCCTCTCAGTCTGCTCTCAGTGGGACAAATGTCTGCTCTGCTCTAGCCACGCCCTACGCGTTTCGTCATCAATGATGACTTCTTCAGGGGAAACCCATTGGTTGTATCCCCACAGTATTTATAGTGAGGTTCATTTGCAAACATAATTAAAAACAATTAATCAATTACAACATTAATAAAACACTTTAAACTAGTCCATTGGTACAATTACTAATACTACACTGATCACAATGGACAAGTTCTAAGGACCACACTGTACTATTGGAGAATTTTATAGCTCATAAGATGTTAACAAATATATATGGGTAGAAAAAATGAATATTGTACTGAAACTACCTATTTGTGCAATAGAGATAATTGATAAATGTATTAAATCAACATGTAGTGCCATATAGATGTGTGGCTACTAATTGAATTACCAAGTACTTACTAGTTGGATAGAGTTAACCATACTTCATGACAATAGATGACAATTAGTTGTGATTCTATTCACAAAACATGATTGGCAATTTGGAACAAGATTTAATTGAGAGATCCCAAGAATTGGAGAATACTATCAAAACTGAATACCATCAATTAACCCCTTTATAGTATGTTCAGCAAACAATGTGCTACATAAATTAAACAAATCAGGTCTTAGGGCATGGTATAATACCTGTTGAATGATCCATCTGTGATTGATTGCAATTGGAGTCAGAGGTGGAGCAAAGAAGATGGTTTAAGCAAGAACAGAAGAATGCTCAGAAAGGCTAGCAATGAAGTGATGAAGTGACTATGTATAAATGGTGTATAATATATGTGATATTAAATAATAATGTGTTTGTGATGTATTGATAAAGTGAAATGGAAAAATTGTAATGATAAAATATATTAATATAAAGAATAGATATTAAAGTGATTGGATAATGTGTATGTGTAGGTGATTATCCAAATATTTTAATAATGAAATATAAATGTGAAGTTAATGATATGAATGAATGTATAACCTCTATTGGTAATGACGTGTAAAATGTATAAAAATGTAAACATATATGTTGAGACCTGTTCTGGACTCAAACAGACACATCCGCAGTACAATGCATTATTGGGAATATATATAGCCATAATGGAATGCAATGCAATAAATGCCTCAAAAAATTCCTCAAAAAATATCTGTGAAGGATGAATATTTTAGAGAGTTGACATGTCACCATAGTTCAGAGGGAGTGCCGAAGCACTCAAACCAGACCTCAGAAGGATCACCCACCTGGAGTGATCACACTATGGTGCTAATGTCTATGTGATCATTATGTCCACTTGGGTGCAAAGTATCTAGAATATACATCCAATAGGTCTCCCTCATACACAATCTTTTGAAACGATCACCACCCATAAATGTAGGGGGAACAATATCCCAATATGTGGATTATTATTTACAACCCCATGTCATCAAATTGCGTTCTTACATACGGGACACGTTGCATGTCATTGACTCCATCTCTGACATCAAGTGGAAGGATACCTATCACTGGGCTACATGTGATGTATCCTCACTTTACACCTGTATTGAGCACTTAAAAGGTATCGAGGCAATTAGTCACTTTTTAGAGTCAGATCCCGAGTTGCACTCTTCACACAGGCTTTTCCTATTAGCATGCATTAAATTTATGTTGAATCACAATTATTTTCTATTTGGAAACACGTATTATTTGCAAATCTGTGGAACGGCCATGGGGGCCAAATTTGCTCCCAGCTATGCTAACCTCTACATGGGACTGTGGGAGAGTACACATGTTTGGGGGAACGCTGCGCTGGGGGCGGGTTTGGTCTACTATGGCCGCTTCATAGATGATATCCTTATTATTTGGGATGGTGAGAGGGGGTCCCTGGAGGAGATTTTGGAAGCCTTTAATGATAACAATATGGGGTTAAAATTCACATATATTACACACCCAGATACCATAGTATTTTTGGATTTAGAACTATTTGTGGGTCCTCAAGATGTCATTCATACCAAAACACACTTTAAAACAGTGGCTGCGAACAGCTACCTACAATATGGTAGCAATCATTATAAAAAATGGTTAGACAATGTGCCAAAAAGTCAGTTCTACAGATTAAGACGCAACTGTTCAATGGACATAGACTTTTATACCCAGGGTACAGATCTTTCAATGAAGTTCCAGGAAAAAGGCTATGATATGGCAGTTGTTAACAAATCGTTTTCAGATCCCAGTTTATTGGATCGCGCGTCTTTATTGGAGAAATCCAAAAGTAAAACAATATCAAAAAATAAGGTTAACTCTACAGGTTCTGTACCTCAGTTTATTACACAGTTCAATCAGTCTGCCAAACAAATTAAGAAAATAATAAATGACCATTGGAACATCTTGGTTAGCGATCCAGAGATTGGTCACCTGTTGCCAACACATGCTCCTGTGATCTTCAGGAAAGCAAGGAGTATAAAAACAATAATTGCTCCGAGCAAATTAAAAACATCTAAGCTAGTCAACAATTGTAGAGTGGATGGATCTGTTCCCATTAGGGTTAAGGGAAACTTTGGATGCGGGAGAAGTAGATGCTTAACGTGCAAACATTTGATAAAAACCAATACATTTAAATCTTATTCCAATGGGACATCACATGATATAGCAGAATATATCAACTGCCTTAGTGACTATGTGATCTATCTTATATCATGTGAGTGCGGTCTACAATATGTAGGCCGCACATCAAGAGCCCTAAGCACGAGGTTTTTAGAGCATCGAAGAAATATAATCAATGGGTGTCTAACATACAATCTCTCCCGCCACTATTGTAATGAACATTCGAAAGATCCTAGGTCCTTACGAGTTATGGGCATCGAGTTCATTCCCCCTACATTTATGGGTGGTGATCGTTTCAAAAGATTGTGTATGAGGGAGACCTATTGGATGTATATTCTAGATACTTTGCACCCAAGTGGACATAATGATCACATAGACATTAGCACCATAGTGTGATCACTCCAGGTGGGTGATCCTTCGGAGGTCTGGTTTGAGTGCTTCGGCACTCCCTCTGAACTATGGTGACATGTCAACTCTCTAAAATATTCATCCTTCACAGATATTTTTTGAGGAATTTTTTGAGGCATTTATTGCATTGCATTCCATTATGGCTATATATATTCCCAATAATGCATTGTACTGCGGATGTGTCTGTTTGAGTCCAGAACAGGTCTCAACATATATGTTTACATTTTTATACATTTTACACGTCATTACCAATAGAGGTTATACATTCATTCATATCATTAACTTCACATTTATATTTCATTATTAAAATATTTGGATAATCACCTACACATACACATTATCCAATCACTTTAATATCTATTCTTTATATTAATATATTTTATCATTACAATTTTTCCATTTCACTTTATCAATACATCACAAACACATTATTATTTAATATCACATATATTATACACCATTTATACATAGTCACTTCATCACTTCATTGCTAGCCTTTCTGAGCATTCTTCTGTTCTTGCTTAAACCATCTTCTTTGCTCCACCTCTGACTCCAATTGCAATCAATCACAGATGGATCATTCAACAGGTATTATACCATGCCCTAAGACCTGATTTGTTTAATTTATGTAGCACATTGTTTGCTGAACATACTATAAAGGGGTTAATTGATGGTATTCAGTTTTGATAGTATTCTCCAATTCTTGGGATCTCTCAATTAAATCTTGTTCCAAATTGCCAATCATGTTTTGTGAATAGAATCACAACTAATTGTCATCTATTGTCATGAAGTATGGTTAACTCTATCCAACTAGTAAGTACTTGGTAATTCAATTAGTAGCCACACATCTATATGGCGCTACATGTTGATTTAATACATTTATCAATTATCTCTATTGCACAAATAGGTAGTTTCAGTACAATATTCATTTTTTCTACCCATATATATTTGTTAACATCTTATGAGCTATAAAATTCTCCAATAGTACAGTGTGGTCCTTAGAACTTGTCCATTGTGATCAGTGTAGTATTAGTAATTGTACCAATGGACTAGTTTAAAGTGTTTTATTAATGTTGTAATTGATTAATTGTTTTTAATTATGTTTGCAAATGAACCTCACTATAAATACTGTGGGGATACAACCAATGGGTTTCCCCTGAAGAAGTCATCATTGATGACGAAACGCGTAGGGCGTGGCTAGAGCAGAGCAGACATTTGTCCCACTGAGAGCAGACTGAGAGGAACGCAGCTTGTGGGAGGCTCAGCAAAGCAGATCAGTGGACACATCGTTTGGCTTGATTGGTGGTGCAGCAGCTAGAGGCAGTCAGGAGAGGCCTCGGTTTCCTGGAGGGACTTCCGTTTTGTGCGGGACACCAGACCGGGTGAGCGTCACTTCCGGTAGAAGGAGACCGCGCACGAGAGGACACCATTACAGGCTCGAACGGCACCACTGGCTTATGAGGGCCAATCTCATAACTGCTTTCAAATAACGCTTTACTTGTGAGTGGGCATTTGTCTGGTTTTAAATGTTCCATAAAATTATTGTTAAACTTTAATGCACTAGGTGTGCGCCTGTTTTCTTTTCTTTTTTCTTTCATAGGTATTCCTAGGGAGTTGTGATCCCTTATAAACGGGCTGCCTATACCTGGATGCATTCACTTGGAACAGGACTCTGTGACTTTTAAGGTTTTTTAAAAGTTTTTTGGAAAAAAGTTTTTATTTTCATTTTTTCATATTTTTTATATTTTTTATTTTATTCTAGATATTTTTTGTATTACAACATAAATTTTTTTTTTTTTTTTTTCCAGAAGCATTTTTTAACAATTTTGTTATGTACACTTTGTATTAAAGTTATTACACATTTTATCTTAGAATTACATAGGGTTTTTTAATTATATTATTTCACTTTAGCCACCCCATAGGTTGTATCAACGCAGTTGGCTACTTATTCACAGTTAGGCAGGTTGTTGCATTAGGCGCTCCTTTATTATTTCTGTTTTGTTTTGTTATATATATATATATATATATATATATATATATATATATACGGTGTTCAACAAACCTATACATTTGCTCGCCCCAGGCAAGTGGATTTAACCCCCGGGCGAGTAAATATTGGCCCAAGCAGCACACGTTTGGTACTAGGTGGCGAGTAGATTTTTTTGTGTGGCGAGTAGATTTTTTGGTGATTTGTCAACCACTATATATACACTATATATACACTGTATAGGACGCCCCTGAGGAAGGTCCTATACAGGACCGAAACGTTGGATTTATATGTGCATGCTTTTTTTCAAATACACTTTTGCAATATACCTTGAGTGCTGTTTTTTGTCTCCGTGGTGGAACACCTGGTTTCCTGTTATTTTTGTTGAACAAGCAACTATTTCTTTGGAGCCTTTGAAGTGCCTGCTGTTATCTTTATATATATATATATATATATATATATATATATATATATATATATATATATATATATACACACACACACACACACACACACACACACACACACACACACACACACACACACACACACACACACACACACACACACACACACACACACACACACACACACACACACACACACACACACACACACACACACACACACACACACACACACACACACACGCAGTATATATATATATACTTTCTGTATGTGTGGGACACACCAAACAATATGTATGGGCTTAGTACATCCTTAGCTAGCTGCACTCCAAAAATTAGAGTGCTTGTTTGCTCCTTGTGTCTGAAATACAATTGGCCCAATTCGCATACATTGCTATTACTGCAGCTATGGACTGAGCGGAAAAATGGGGACAATAACGATGGTGTAGGGGAAAACAGATCAGTGTGGTGCACATACAGTTAACCCCCTCAGTCCCAATGTGATTTAGGGTTAATCTTCGGGGTATAATGCCTTTATTAATGGCCTGATTAACCCCATCATCCATCATCACCACAACCCCCAACTCCCTCATGCCACGTCCGGCACCCCAATTAAAAAAGACCAAGGTGTGGCAATAGAAGGATTAATCAGGCCATTAATAAGGGCATTAAACCGGCTGATTAACCCTAAATTGCATTGGGACTGAAGGGGTTAACTGTATATGCACCACACTGATATGTTTTCCCCTACACCCATCTTCTTGTCCCCAATTTGCAGTCCATTCCCTAGCTGTAGTAATAGGAATGTATACAAACAGTGCCAATTGGTTTTTAGACCCGAGAGGGAGCTGTGAGCGCTAAACCAAGCGCTGATTGAAGATGCGTGGCTATGTATGGGTGGCCATGTTGAAAGTATAGGTATCCAACTTCTGAGCTCTCGACCTCACATCCGCAAGGTTAAGTGCGTAAGTGGTTTGCGGTTTAGCTGAAGTGGTTCCTCTCAAAATGTCTCCGCTACCTTGTTAGCTTTGTAACTTGAAAGAGAGAAAGTCTATGGACGTGGGAACGGGGTTAAACCACAAACCACATCATAGACTGATCAATTAAATAAGCTAACTTGCGAACAGAATAAGCTAGCACTCTAATTTTTTGAGTGCAGTAAGTAATAAAGAAACCATACACACATATATAAAACGTATAGTAGTGGCACAAGCAGAACATATTGTTTTAATAAGCTGTGTTATACTGTGGGTTTTAAATGTACAGGCAGGAAAACTTTTTTCTGTGAGCCCGGGAAAAATTCTTTAGTATGCAGATATGCTAAGGGCGAATGAACTGAGGTTTTTTTCAATTCCGTACTTCAAAGGGCCCCTGCAAAGAGGGCTTCAATGTCTATGAGAAGTCCGGAGTTGAAAAGCCTCAGCAATCCTAGGTGTTAGGATGGCCGGGATATTGTGAGTACCAGATACCGGTATTAAGTATGGGTACTTCACACTTGCTGGCCAAACCCCAGACTCAGTGTTGCCAAGCAAGGGGATGACCCCGGAATGCTAAGGAGCTCAAGTGTGAAGTTGACACATGCTCCGTGCAAACCGGGAGTTACTGTAGCTCCTGCCCTTTCTGTGAAGTACTGGCAGGTATATATGGGGAAAATTATTCCCACGAGAGGATTCGGTGCATATGTTAGTTATAGGACCCTTAACCCTATAAAAATGCCTGCAGCCCAGTCCCAGTCAGATTCACCTTATTTTAACAACGATTTGACCAAGTTCCAGCATCTGCGGTTCTGGAGTGTGAGGGGTTAATAATATCGTAACCAGGGATCATCCCCCTCTTCTGGAATTTGTTAGAGCTAAGGGTTCCCGAACGAACCCTGTAAGGATTGAACAATCTTTTTCTTTTGGCTGAGATAGAGGGCTGACAAGTTGTGCCCCATAGCCGGAACTGCTACACGGATCATTGTGAGCACCCACTTGCATGTGTGCCGGGGTGCCCAGAGACTTTGTTTCATTCCAAGGACAATTGATTTCCTTTCCCCATCCCAGTAAGTGTTTTATTGAGTGTATATTGTGAAGAATTGTGTGTTTGTCTTAAAAGGAAATAAATTACAATTTATTTTACTCATCTTGTGCTCAGTCAAGAATCCCGGTATTAATGTGTATATAAGACCTGGTCTACCATGACAGGCTTATATTAACTGGTGGCAGTGTGGGACGCTGACTGAGTCTATGGTATAGTCTCCTTTGGGATTCTATAACATAGTGGGAGAAACTCATAGATTGTGAGCTCTCCAGACAAGTGGTAACTTACACACACTTCACAAGAAGCACGAGATAATTCACCTTGCCGTTTGCCCATACCCCTGTGCTACACATCCCAACATGACTAACCGCTCAGGAAGGTTCTGATCCTGGGACCAAACTAAGATCGTGGAGAGATGTGAGGTCTATGGATTGCTGATGGACGGCAAATCAAAGACGCAAATGGAGGAGAAATTGGAGATTCAAAAAGCCAGACTGGCTCCAATGGAGGGGCCTGGTCCCTTAGCTGCAATTGCAGTGGACAACAATCAGCCCGGAGTGCAGGAGGTCGATCCAGCTTCGGGGCTGCAAGGACATGGTGCAGAGGAGGTAGTCACTGCCGCTACTGGACATACCGCTACTGGGCTCACAGCATTCCAGACCGCTTGGGGAGAAAAGGCTAACGCAGCGGAGCGGATACAGGTGCTGGCCGCAGTGCATGGTAAAGCCCCACATCCCTACCTTGTCAACGGGGAACAGGACATTCCCTGGGTGGACAACCACAGCTTCAGCAAGTTTGTGGAAGGCACAGATTAAATAAATGCATTTCTAAATGACTTTGAGACGCAGTGTCTCTGGTACAGGGTCCACGTCGGGACATGGTGCTGAGACTGCGTCCATTGCAATCCGGGAAAGCCAAACGAACTGTGCAAGGTATTCCACGCATGGATGCCGATGACTATGGTCATGTGAAATGTCTGCTGCTCACCCAGTATGCCCTCACCCCAGAAGCGTACCGGGGCAAGTTCCGGAGGGAGAAGTACCCTCGAGAATCCTATGTGGACAATGGAGCCCGCATGGCTTTGCAGGGAACCCAGTGGGTGGAGTGTTACGGAGTCACCAAGTTCCACACACTACTGGACTTGATGTTCCAAGAGCAGCTCCTGCAGCAGCTTCCCTCGGACGTGAGGGCAGGGGTTTTTGACCACAAACCAATGACCCATGTGGATGCTGCAAGGATGGCAGAGGAGTATGTGGCCAGCAGGGCTCTGATGAAGAAAGGAGAGGTGCCCAAAGATGTGGCCAGCCTGGCCAAAGGAGTTAAAACCTCCGCTCAGTGGATCCACAAGCCTGCAACAGAAAGCAACGTGCGCAAAGCTGAAGCGTTTAGATGCGAAAGGTGGTGTTTTACTTGCAGCAAGTTTTGCCCAGGGATGGACTTTATCAAAGAGTAAATTTCCTTATCATGAGTTGGTCCTTATATAAGTTGTGACATAGCCTAATTGGCTAATGACTCGCAGGGATGGACTACCCCCTTAAACCTGCAGACTAATAATTAATCTCAGTTATACTCCGTCACCAGATATATACAGGAGGTACCTCATGCAGAAAAACAAACACACATATGTTTAATAAATCCTAGGAAAAACAATAATATACAAAAAGAAAAAAAGTAATAATAAAAAATAATAATAAAAAAATAAAACAGGATTAAAAACAACATAGCTGATTAGTCCTATATTATTAAATTAAGTATAGTGATGGATTAACTACAAAAATAATAAACCATATAGCAAAATTTACAATAGAAAAAGAAAACATAATAAATGGTTAATACATGAAAGAGCAAATGACCACTAACTTAAATAGATGGAGATAGTGAAAGATACAGTGAAAAAGAATGGCTATATAAAACCACAATACATTGAAACACAAATTATATTATTGCTAGATGTCATAATATATGTACCAAATAAAGCCAACATGTAATAAACAAATGATAAATATAACTATATAATGTAATACACCCCTAACACAGGTGTATTACATTATATAGTTATAATTATCATGTGTTTATTACATGTTGGCTTTATTTGGTACATATATTATGACATCTAGCATTAATAGGGAGAGGGAGTGGCTCAGTGAGTAAAGACACTGACTGACACTGAGATTGCTGCAGGGGAGCCTGGTTTAATTCCCAGTGTCGGCTCCTTGTGACCTTGGGCAAGTCACTTTATCTCCCTGTGCCCCAGGCACCAAAAACATAGATTGTAAGCTCTACGGGGCCTGCAAAATGTCTCTGTAAAGCGCTATACAAGCGCTGTGTTTCAATATATTGTGGTTTTATATAGCCACTCTTTTTCACTGTATCTTTCACTATCTCCATCTATTTAAGTCAGTGGTCATTTGCTCTTTCATATATTAACCATTTATTATGTTTTCTTTTTCTATTGTAAATTTTGCTATACTGTATGATTTATTATTTTTATAGTTAATCCATCACTATACTTAATTTAATAATATAGGACTAATCAGATACGTTGTTTTTAATCCCTGTTTTTTTTTATTATTGTTTTTTATTATTACTTTTTTTCTTTTTTCTTTTTGTATATTATTGTTTTTCCTATCATTTATTATACATATGTGTGTTTGTTTTTCTGCATGAGGTACCTCCTGTATATATCTGGTGACAGAGTATAACTGAGATTAATTATTAGTCTGCAGGTGAAGGGGGTAGTCCATCCCTGTGAGTCTTTAGCCAATTAGGCTATGTCACCACCTATATAAGGACGGATTCATGATAAGGGAATTTACTCTTTGATAAAGTCCATCCCTGGACGAAACGCGTCAGAGTGTCTTTTGCTGATGTTCGCTTTTTGATCTAATAAAGTTTTTTACTTTTTCAATGCGTTTGGCTGTTTTGGAGGAGCTGTGACTGCCGCGTCACTTGTTTTTTTTTTTCCCTGTCGTCACATCCGGCTGGAGCACGCCGACACCACGAGCAGCCTGGAATTGCGCTGTTCAAACCATCAGCACTGCAGGCAGACCAAGCGAGTCCCCGTGAGTACTGACCAGCTGATTTCTCATACTGCAGGACACAGGGTGCAGGTAAGGCCAACGGTTACCGGATTTATTGACTTACCTTTGGGCATCCCCTTGGACGTGCCTATCTGTTATTCTACCAGTGTTATATGCTTCCCAGCCTCCTTCCCTGATTTAGTCCTAAATGGATAAAGTTTTCATAAGCTTTTATAGCAACATTTCATGAAGATGTGGTGTCTTTCTCCTTGTTCTATGGACTGATATATTTACAGCCGTGGTAGTAGCCTCAGGTATACTTGGGGGTCATTCCCCATTTTTTCTTAACTTTACCAACACATTTATATTTCTGGGTACTCGCTTGAACAGAACAAGTTGCAAAATAAGTTGTGATTTATTTCCTTAATAGACAAACACACGACATCTGCAGAATATACTTAAAACAACACTTACTGGGATAAGAGAACAAAATAAATTGTCCTTTTCCTGCAAGCGCAAGAAATGCAGTCTTGATTTAAAGGTCCTGTGGCCAGATCGCAAGTTGCCGATCTAATATCTCAGCCACCTCAAAGTATTTCGTGGAACTTCGTTAGAATTCATTCCAGAGTTACCAAGGCTAACGAATTCCTAAGTTTGGGGTAAATCCTTGGTTACGTTTTTATTAACCCCTTCACTCCGGGACCGGTCTCTGCTGTGCTGGAACAAAGTCTTGCGTCTTTACATCATGGATCAGAAAATCATGAATCACACCGGGGATACCTCATGGACCACAGTTATAGACTGGCCAAGCTATATCTAACATGTGGATCCAATCCCCACGTGGGAACAATTTTAACCCACCAATAGCCTTGTTACCCACAGTTCATAAGACCGGACAAAAAGGCTTTCCGTGTGCAAAGCGCATGGGTCAAGTTGACACCCATGCCACTTAGCATACCTGGGATACACCCATTCCTTGGCGCCGCTGAGTTTGATTTTTGACCCAAAGGTGTCAATGGCCTGGCCTCTGTTATACATCAGTATGCTGGACCTGTATACATTATGGGTCTCTGGGTCTTTTCATCCCTGGCACTTCTTTAGACTGAGGGGTGCTAAATCAGCGAGACCCCTTTGAAGCACAGGCATGAAAATACCCCCAGCTCATTCACCCATCTCACATCTGAATGTCAGAGAAATTCCTTCCCGGGCTTACGGAATACATCCTGACTGACATTTAAAATCTGCAGCTTTTACACACTTTATTAAACCATCATGTTCCGTTTGTGTTACAACTGTAATTTTTATATGTATGTGCATGTGGTGTTTTACTGTATTTGCACCTCAAAAATCAGGTTTCTGGGTGCTTTCGTTCTTGAGTTAGCATTTCTAATTGAAATGCCGGCTTCGAGACCGCAAGTTCATCCGGTTCTTACGGCAATTGACACAGTTCCCGCGTCAATTGCCTTTCCGCCATTCAGGTTGCGGAGTTAGTTAGGGATGGTTACATTGTATCAGTAAAGTACTTGAGAGTTTAACCGCAAGTAATGGATATGTCTCATAGACAGCCCTTTAAACTTTTGCCACGCTTTTCCAATCAGCGCTAGCGTTGGGCGCTCCTACGCCATCATGTGTTGGTTAGAGGGTATAGCAAGCAAAGGATTTTGTCTTTTAACACAGCAGGCAGGGAATGGCCTGCAAATGGGGGATAAAAACGTCTGGGACAGAGCAACCACAGTAATGCATAGCAAAGCAGTTTAACCCCTTCACTCCGAATGTGAGTCAGGATTAATCAGTCGGGTATAACCTTTATTTAGGCCTGATTAATCCTCCCCTCACCACAGACATCTTAGGGGAAAATATCAAAAGCTGCACGGCCGGTCGTCCATGTTCGACTGACACACACAGAGGAGCCAAGCACAGCCCTGGAGCCATCCTACAGAGGGACATCCATGGGAGAGCCTGCACTTGCCACCTCAGGACCAGCAGCAGAGATCATGGGACATCAGGTTGCACCCGTTGGGATGCAGCTCAACAATGTCCGGCAGAAGCACCTGTGGATGGTTACCATCGGGGACTGGCAGGCGGACGGCTTACTGGACTCCGGTGCCACCATAACCCTGGTTCGCCCTAATATGGTGTGGCCAGAGGATTTGCTCCCGGGCACCGGAATGCATGTGACCCTCCAGGTAATCCGGGTCATTTTGAATTGGGGTGCCGGATATGGCATGAGGGAGGTGGGGTTTTTGCCTGGGTTAGACACCGAGGTCCTACTTGACAATGACCTGGGGCATGTAACCTGCGTTTTTACAACTGAGCTGGCCCCTGTTGCAGTGATAATCAGGAGCCAGTCAGCAAGGATCGCAGCACAACCAGCCCCTGTCCCCCTGCATTTGGAAACTACAGATCCAGCAGTCTCTGTGGAGACCAGACAGGTAAGCCAGACAAACTTTCATACTGACCCTGACTTACAGTCCCCTTTACCTGTACCCAGTACCCCTGACTTAGCCTTGAAAAGCGGGTGACCAGGGTTAGGTATTCAGTTTGGGGATGCGGTGTGATCAGACCCCAGCTTGGAGGGCATGAGACTTCGGGCGTCCGAGTCTAAATCAGGGGATGGGTCTGATTATTTCTTGTGGCAATGCGGGCTCCTGTATAGAGAGCAAGGGACCAATGATTAGATGAGGTATGAACAGGAAAACTAGTGGTGCCCACGGAGTATAGGCAGCAGTTGTTGCGGGTAGCCCACTCTATTCCACTAGCGGGGCATCAAGGGGTCACTCAGACGAGAGCCAAGCTGTTGCAGCATTACTACTGACAGGGGTCATCCCATGAGGTGGCAGATTTCTGCCGGGCCTGTGATGCCTGCCAGTGAGTAGGTAAGGCGGATGATCATGTGAAAGCCCCCCTGAATCCGTTACCAGTAATAGGGGAGCCCTTACAGTGAGTAGCCATGGACCTTGTGGGACCCCTCCTGATTCCCAGTTGGTCCGGGAAGTGCTACATCCTCACGGTGTTGGACTTTGCCACCAGGTACCCTGAGATGGTAGTGCTTGCCACCATTGATGCTAGGGCAGTAGCTAAAGCATTGCTCACCATTTTACTAGGGTAGGTTTCACTAGCGAGATCCTAAACGATCGGGGTCGCAATTCATGAGTGAATTGCTCCAATGTCTCTGGGATTCGTGTGGGGTGAAGCACCAGCGCACAACCCCTTATCACCCCCAAACCAATGGACTATGTGAGAGGTTCAATGGTACCCTGAAGCAGATGCTTCAGACCTTTATAGAGGCAGAGGGCAAAGACTGGGAGATTCACCTGCAGTTTGCATACCGAGATGTACCGCAAGAATCTACAGGCATTTCTCCCTTTGAGCTGCTTTATGGCCGCAGGGTACGGGGACCTCTGGACCTATTCCATGATGGATGGAGTACCAAAACTGATGCTTCTGTGCTTCTGTATGTGGTAGATCTCAGAGACCGGCTAGAGATGCTCATGGGGTTGTGTCATGGGACTGACCTGTATAACAATTTTATATTTATGGGGAACTAGATTGAGCAAACATGTTGAGCAAAATAAATTGTCATTTATTTCCTTACTAGATAGATACAAGACAACCTCAGAATATACTTAACAAAAACACTTACTGAAGGGAGAAATGGGATAGAATGTCCAAAAGGTGCAAAGCACCAGAATATTGTCCTTTAAAATGCAGTACTTTTGCAAGGGTGCAAATTGCCAGCCCAATCCTTCTGTGAATAGTGCAAATTTTTTCTATTCCGTTGGGGTCTGATAGATACCCCCAGCAATAAATGAGTCCTGACACAGAGTTATGTCCTTGGTTCCAATGTGATAAGATTATTTGCGTCCCAGGGTCGTTGCTGCTCTTATCCGCTGTTAGAAGCGTGATGGAAGTCCGCTTACATTGTAGAATGAAAAACGAAAGACAATGGGGATAGCTTGGGCAGCATGTATATAGGGTTTTATAGCCTATCTCAACATACCCACACAATCCCCCTCGTGGGAATTTTCTTATTCCCCAATCCCCAACTTGCCCACAGTTTGGAGAGTGGGCATTCTAGGGATTTCCTGCTAACACAGCGCCTGTACGACATTGCTACCTGGCCTGCTTAGCATATGTGTACTCCCCTTTCTACCTGGCGTCTCCCAGGCTGGGAAGGAAAACTAACAGGATTTCCTATTTAGCAACCATCCTGGCTAATTCACATCCTGACTCTAGGGCTTTTATATTTAACACTTCCCTAGACTCACAGGCATTGGTGCAGCATGTGGTCTATGAAGCTTAAATAGCAAAGTGTCCCAGCTCATAGGTGCACAAAATTTGGTCCCTGTGTGCATTTCAATGACAGTAGAAAAAAGCCTCATCCTGCCTGCCCTTTTAAAACTGCAGCAAAAATACACTTGATTAAAAATACATGTTTCCCTTATCCTACAAATATATTTTTAATATGTGGGTGCTTAGGGTGTTACACTGGGGCTGCATACCAAATTTCAGGTTGTTGGCCCTTTTCCTTCCCGAGTTATGGCTTCTTCCTGAACTAGCAATGCTGGGCTATGGGATTCTCACATCAATTGACTTGCGGTTACGGGGTTCTCACGTCAATTGACCGAGTTCCCACACCAATTGCTAGTTGCCTTTCAAGACGCGCCATTAACCGGGAAGGAGATACATTGTATCCGAGTACCACTTGAGACGGGAAACCGCAGCCCTTTGATTCAATTGACTCTGCGGTTACGGCTTCCAGTCTCAGTAATGGATACCTATACTTGGCAATGGAATAAAGAGACCGCCCCACGCTTATCCACTTAACTTGTGGTTTAGCATTCGCAGCGGCATCTTGTGTCCAAAGCCAGTAATGTCAGTGTACTATGTTATACACTATTGCAGGCACTTATACTCCTGCAAAATGGGGACAATAAGGGGCAGAGGGAAAAATAACACATGTACAGTGCACATAAAATTAACCCCTTCATCCCCAATACGAAATAGAGGTAACCAGCCGAGCATACTGCCTTTATTAATGCGCTGATTACCCACACTTTCATTACAGGTTGGCACAGGACAACCTTCCGGCTGCTCAGACCAAGCAGAAGACTTGGTATGATCAGAATTCCCGTAGTAGAGAATTCATCCCAGGGCAGCAAGTACTTGTTATCAAACCCACTCGGGAGAACAAATTAGTGACTGCATGGTTGGGACCATTTCTGGTGCTCCGAAAGATGAATGAGTGCAACTATGTTGTACAGGTCGTACAGGTTGTACAGGATAGCTCGGCGGGCAGGTTTATAGGGTTTACAATCCTATCTCTAACATACGTGCCCAATCCCCTCCGTGGGAACATTTAACCCACCAATCCCTGATTTGCCCGGAGTTTGCAGAATGGGCAAAAATGGCTTTCTGGTTTGCAAAGCACAGGTGTCAGGCTGACAAGCACAGGTGTCAGGCTGACACCTAGGCGGTTTACCATACCGGGTGTCCACCCCTTACCTGGCGACTCTCAGACTGGGTTTTGGTCACAAAGTGTGAATGGCCCATGCTGGGTACCGGTATCTGGCATTCAGCAACATCCCAGACATTTTCACACTTTGTATCTCTGAGGCTTTTCATCTCTGGACTTCTCTAGACTCAGAGGCTCCCACTTAGCAGGGGCTTTTTGAAGTACGGAGAGGAAAATACCCTCAGCTCATTCACCCTTAGCATATTTGAATGCTAAAGGATTTTTCCCAGGCTTACAGAAAAAACCTTTCCTGCCTGTCCATTTAAAACCAACAGTAAAATACATTTTATTAATAAAGTATGTTCTGCTTGTGCCACTGGAATAAACTTTATATGTGGGTGCATGGTTTGTTTACTCTGCACTCCAAAAATTAGAGTGCTGGCCCACTCCTTTCGCAATTTAGCTTACTTAATTGAAAGGGCTTTGCAGTGAGGTCCGTAGTTAACCTAGTTCCCGCGTCAATATTTTTTTCCCCTTTCAAGTTAAGACGCTAACAAGACAAGAGATACATTTTGACAGAATCCACTTCAGTTTAAACCGCATGCCACTTATTCAATAAACCTTGCGGTTGCGAGGTCTAGTGCTTGGAAATAGATACATATACTTCAAAGCGGCTCTCCCATACACATCCACGCATCTTCAATCAGCGCTTGGTTCTGCGCTCACAGCACCATCTTGTGTCTGAAAAGCTAACGGCACAGTTTGTATTCATTATTACCACAGTCAAGGAATAGACTGCAAAGTGGGGACAAGACAGGTGGTATAGGGGAAAATAAATCAGTGTGATGCACATGCTTTTAACCCCTTCACTCCTAATACAATTTAAGGTTTATCAGCTGCGTATAATGCCTTTATTAATGGCATGATTAACCCTTTAATTGCCACACCTCCCCCAACTAAAAGCGCAGGTTCTGCCCTAACAACCTCGTCCGGTGGTTGGGCTGGCCTGGCAGCTCTAGTAGTTGTTTGTTCATGAGGACTGTCCTGGCGGGAAAGGCCATCAGCATTGCCATTTCCACTGCCCTTCTTGTGCTGGATGGTGAAATCAAACTCCTGTAAGGCAAGACTCCAGCGCAAGAGTTTAGCATTTTCACCCGACAACCTCTGCTAAGCAACTTAATGGTTGTTGTCCGTAATCACTGTGAAAGGTCTGCCATAAAGAGGCCAGACCCTCCTTTTCAATGGTGGCATAAGCCACCACTCTGGGCAGCAGCTTGTGGCTCAGATACACCACTGGGTGTTCACTGCCCTCCTCCCCCACTTTGCTGAGTACAGCACCGATACCATAGTCCGAGGAATCGGTCTGCACCAGAAACTTTTTTGAGTAATCTGGGGCAGCTAGAAAAGGGGCACTGGCCAATGCAGTCTTCATTGCCTGGAAGGAGACCTCACAGGCAGGAGACCAGACAAACAGCACAGACTCTCGCTACTGGGTCAAGTCAATCAGGGGTTTGGCAATGGTGCTATACTGAGGGACAAACTTTCTGTAGTGACCTGCGGTGCCTAAGAAAGCCATAACCTGCTTCTTAGTCTTGGGAAAGGGCTACTTCACTATTGCTTCTACCTTGGCTGGTTCTGGCTTAAGATGCCCGCCACCCACCCTATGCCCTAGGTACAGTACTTCTGCCATCCCTACAAAGCACTTGATGGGTTTCAAGGTGAGTCCCACTTCCTTAATCCTGGCTAGCACCGCAGCTACATGCACTTAGCGTGAGTCCCATGAATTACTAAAGACAGCAATGTCATCCAGGTATGCCCTTGCAAACCCTTGCATTCCCTCCAGCAAACGATTGACCAGGCGTTTGAAGGTAGCCGGTGCATTCTCCATTCCAAATGGCATCACTAGAAATTCATAGAGGCCACTAAGGGTAATGAATGCCTACTTCTCCCTAGCCTCCTGGATCAAGGGGATCTGTCAGTAACTTTTACCCTGCCCCCGTGAGTTCATCTAGCAACTCATCCATGCGGGGCATGGGGTAGGCATCTGACACGGTCTATGCATTGAGCTGCCGGTAGTCCACACAGAACTGGGTGTTCCCATCCTTCTTAGGTACCAGGACTACCGGACATGCCCAAGGGCTCTGGGATGGTACAATTACCCCCTAGGGCCAGCATCTCTTCTACCTCCCTCTCTATACTGCCCTTAATCTCGGTTGATACTGTGTAAGCATGCTTAAGCAGAGGTCTCAGATCCCCTATAAGCTCTGGGTGATCTGTAATGTGTGTCTTGCCTGGCTTGTCTGTGAACAAAGCCCTATACTGCTCTAACATAGCTCTGGCCTCTGCTCTCTGACTGACACTCACCCGAGGCCGTATCTCAACCTGCTCTACTGTACCCCCCTGCCTAGCCTCCCCCAGAAGATCTGAAAGAGAAGTGCTCACTGGATCCCGCATCTGTGAGCTACAAATGGCCAGCACTGATGCAACACTCGGTGCTATATACTCTTTGAGCATATTGATATGATAGGTTTTATTTCTCCTGCCTCAGCATCTACCTGTACAACTTAGTTGCACTCATTCATCTTTCGGAGCACCTAATATGGTCCCGACCAGGCAGCCATCAATTTGTGCTCCCAAGTGGGTTTGAGAACATGTACTTGCTGTCCTGGGATGAATTCTCTGCTAAGGGCATTCTGATCATACAAAGTCTTCTTCTTGATCTGCGCAGCCCTATGGTGGTCCTGTGCCAACTCCATGAGCATCCCTAGCGGTCTTTGAGATCTACCACGTACTTAAGCACAGAGGCATCAGTATTGGTACTCTCCCCTTCCCATCCCTCACCGAATAGGTCCAGAGGTCCCCGTACCCTGCAACCATATAGCAGCTCAAAGGGAGAAAAGCCTGTAGATTACTGTGCTACCTCTCGGTATGCAAACAGCAAGTGCTGTGTGAGGAATCAGGGAACACGTCCCTTGCGGCGCGTTCCCTCCTCGCTTACCTAGAGTACTGCAGCGGCAGCTGCCGAAGATCCGCCCCCCCCCGCTGATGCGCGCATCCCCACTCCTGTTACAGAGCACGCGCGCACCTGCTCCTTCTATGCATGGTCATGGAGCATAGCTCTGCCCCGTCAGACGTGCCGCACCTCTGCTGTGCGCTGTACATGCGCATGATGGTGCGCAACGAACCCCAGCTGCGTGGCAAGTCTAGCTATGAGCCCTTGTCTTCTGCAGCCTATCTTTGGCACCTGCAGAGGCCCCGCCTCCGCTCTGCCCCCTATCCTACTGGTTCCTGTCTCCTATAAAGGACTGCCTCTTCCTGTCATACCTTGCTAAGCATAACGAAGTGTAGCCTTGTGTGTTACTTGCCTTGCCTTGTCCTGTCTAGTTTCTTGCAGTTAACCCTTTGTGTACCGAACCGGCTTGTTGTGGATTCTCTCTGGCTCTTCACCCCTGGCTTACGGATAACGACTACAAGTAACTCTCCAACCCCAGACCACAGGCTTACGGACTTCAACTATGTGTACCTCTCCAACCCATGGAACCCGGAAAGTACTGGATTAACCCTTTCTTCATACCAAGACCCAGCAACGCTGAAAACCGCCTTCTGGGCTCGCCACCGCTACTGTGGGTGTGTGGCATATCCTTCCCACCAGGTCTTGTTTGTGGGCTCGAGCAAGCATTACATGCTGCATGTGAATCTCCCAGTCTTTGCCCTCTGCCTGTATAAAAGCCTTAAGCATCTGCTTCAGGGTCCTATTGAACCTCTCACACAGTCCATTGTTCTGGGGGTGGTAAGGGGTCATGTGCTGGTGCTTCACCCTCACGCATCCCAGAGACACAGGAGCAATTTGCTCATGAATTGCGACCCCTGATCGGTTAGGATCTCACTAGGGATATCTACCCTAGCAAAAATGGCTAACAAGGCTTTAGTTACTGCCCTAGCATCAATGGTGACAAGCGGTACCGCCTCAGGGTACCGGGTGGCAAAGTCCACACCGTGAGGATGTAGCGCTTCCAAGACCAGCTGGGAACCATGAGGGGTCCCACGAGGTCCATGGCTACCTGCTTGAATGGTTCCCCTATTACCGATAAAGGGTTCAGGGGTGCCATTACATGGTCACCCGCCTTACCTACTCACTGGCAGGCATCACAGGACTGGCACAATTCTGCCACAGCACTGGATGCCCCCAGCCAGTAGTAATGCTTCAACAGTTGGGCTCACGTCCAAGCGACTCCCTGATGCCCTGCTAATGGAATGGAGTGGGCTACCCACAACAACTGCTGCCTTTACTCCCGGGGCACCACTAGCTGTCTCTTCCCTGTCCATAACTCATCTAACTCTTTAGCCCCTTGCTCTATTTACAGTAACCCGCGGTGCCACAAGAAGTAATCAGCCCTGCACTTGGCTTTGACTCGGACGCCCGAAGTCTCATGCCCTCTGAGCTGGGGTCAGATTGCACCACATCTCTAAACTCTGTACCTAGCTCTGGCCACCCCCTGGTCATATCTAATTCAGGGGGACAGGGAAAGGGGGCAGGGAAAAGGGACAGGGAACAGTAAGTCAGTATCAGAATGCGACTTAGTCTGGCTTACCTGTCTGGTCTCCGCAGAGACTGCTGGAACCGTAGGTCCCAAATTCAGGGGACAGGGGCTTGTTCTGCTGCGATCCTTGCTGACTGGCTCCTGGTGATCGCTGCAACAGTCGCCAGCTCAGTTGTAAAAATGCAGGTTACATGCCCCATGTCATTGCCAAGCAGGATCTCAGCATCTAACCCAGGCAATACCCCCACCTCCCTCATGGCACGTCTGGCACCCTAATCCAAAAACACCCGAGCAACCTGGAGTGACCACGGTCCTCCATCTGGCATGGTTACTTGCATGGAACAAGGAAAAACCCGGGCGCTCCCTGGTGAAATTCTAAAACAGGGGAAATATAGCAATGAGTGTTACAACCTTATAAACAAAGGTCCCCTCAAGTTCGTCTTCTCATCCTATGGCTCTGACCCCAATAGAATCCTTATCCAGGATCCTTATTTGTACAGGGATATAGAGAAAAAAGGGGGAGCACAGGTTGAAGAATTTGGGGTATGTATGGTATCTAAATAGATATTGGTGGGTGTACTTGAAAGATATATAAAATCACTTACACGGCCTTGTGTAAATGCTCTCACAGCAAGGTTTCATTGCAGTTTTCTTGTCTTTATGTTCCCTTGGTTGGTTTCTTTCTTCTTTTCAGGACTTGATTTTCTTCCTGGATTTCTTCAGCAGTCCTCAACTCCCAGTGAGGATGTCCCCCTCGGAGTGAACAGATTTAAAAACAATTGTTAGAGGAAAATACAGACGGTATTTTATGATATCCAATGCTTTAAACCCCAAAAAATATACAAAGCAGCAAATGCTGCAAGCACTCACACGGGCAAGTGTGAGTGCAATCCTAGGGGAAGGTATCTTTTTATCTGATGAGGTCTTCACACATGGTGACCTGTAAGGGTAATGAAGGTCTGGTATATAATAATAGATTCAGATTAAATGATACTCACAAGGCCTTGTGTGAGTAAATACACATCAAGGTGTCTTTAACTTGGATATTTTCTTTCTTCTTTTCAGGTCTTAATCTTCTTCCTGGTTTACTTCAGCAGTCCTCAGCTCCCAGTGAGGATGTCCCCCTCAGAGTGAACAGATTTCAAAACAATTGTTAGAGGAAAAATATAGACGGGATTCTGTGATACCCAATTGATAAAAAGGGTGCCACGAGATCCACGAGTCACATCCTACCGACGGGCTGTTTTCTTTATTTCTTTTTATGCATTTTCATTGTATTTTTATATTTGTTTTGTTTTTAGAGTTTTAACAATAAAAATTACTTGTAGCCTACTAGAACCATGACATTGTTCTAATTCACATCTACACCAAGGAGGGGCCATCTGCTTACACTTTCCCACTTGGAATCTAGCACCACCATTACTTCAAAGGAGTTAAAGACACCTTGATGTGTATTTACTCACACAAGACCGTGTGAGTATTATCTAATATATACCTATTACTGTATACCAGACCACCATTACCCTTACAGGTCACCATGTGTAAAGACACCATCAGATAAAAAGATACCTTCCCCTAGGATTGCACTCACACTTGCCCGTGTGAGTGTTTGCAGCATTTGCTGCTTTTGTATATTTGCTTGGGTTTTATCAATTGGGTATCACAGAATCCCGTCTATATTTTTCCTCTAACAATTGTTTTTAAATCTGTTCACTCCGAGGGGGACATCCTCACTGGGAGCTGAGGACTGCTGAAGAAAACCAGGAAGAAGATTAAGGGCTCTATGCAGTAAGCGTTGATATGGGTTTTTTCACCATTTTATAGCCAAAATTGGGTTTGAGATTCAGTAAGCGCCGATATGTGCTTGATTTCGGCAGGTTTCGTAGCCGATAATTTTGTTATGGCCAGTCTGCTGTCGATAAGCCTGTTTTCGGCACTTATCGGCACTTTTTTAAATCGGCTGTATTCAAGTACCAAAATCAGCTTTTCGGGGCTGATCGGCACTAAGAAATTGAAATGTTATGGCCAATTTGTCCCGCCAACTAAAGTTGGCAAGTTGGAGGGGAGAACGATCGCTAAGGCTGCCGGAACGGCACTTAGAAAAAAAAATCATTTGCACATCAATGGAGTCAATGTAGCGGAGACGTATAACATTATAGTACAGTTTACGTTCCATTGCTCACAATACAAATGTGATTAGCATTACAGTGTGGGGGGCATTCACTGCATTGTGTCACACCTGACGTGTATTATTTCATTTACATTGTACTTTTAGATGTTTTCAGCATTTGCGTGTCACATTACTCATCATGTGATGATGTGTCAACGGAAAATCCTATACTCAACTCTTAAAGGAGAACCTCACATCATATCACACATTTTACTGAACTGAGCGACAATTATTTATATGATGTTACACATGTCACACATCTAACACATACACCGTATATTCATGTTGCTTTACATTACACAATGCTTGTAATGTGTAACGCATCTTTAAACGTTCATGTACATCTTTCTTCTCATGTTTACCTGTACTTTGGGTCCTCCCTTTTTTCATGACGTCACTTATTGGACACTCAATCACATTGCATGTTCACATTGTAACCGTTGCATTACAAGCACTTCAACCTAACTTATACACACATGTACAGTAATTAATCATTGTGACACCTTTCAAACTGATTCTATAGCAACTATCCTCATTACATAAATGTATGCATATGCACACGAGAATTCATTGTTGTGAACATGTGACAATAACATGGCTAATTACACTGGCGACACACTTTATTCGAGCACGGCTAGTCCCGCGAATTCGGGTATACTCGGGTGTATTCAGGTTTCTGATAGTTTTCTGCCAGAGTACATTGCGTTATTTTCCGGTCGGAATTTAAGCTTTTTATTCCGGCTGGTTACAATACTGCAATGCCGTCAAAATACACATGGTGGCGCTTGCGAGCTATTCTCTGTGAAGCCGTCCCCTATAATGAATTGTAATGCAGTATACTGTATACTGTATACTATATACTGTATATACTGTATAACAACAACCCCTGTAAGCCCTAACATACAGTACTGTACAGTACTGTACTGTACTGTATATGCACATACATAAATGATACTACTGTATGGGCGGCGGGGGCGAGATGTGTTTGAAGCAGAGAGAGATCCGCTGCTCTCTCTCTGCGCAAACATCCGCACATTAAAAATTATTTGAAATACATTTTTATTGATAGTGTAGATGTGCAGGGGGTCTGCGGAGCTGAACCGCGTTGGTTTTAGGTCTGGGGACCCCGTGCCCCCCGAGATACAGGCCCCTTTAGGGGGTGCCGGTATCCCTCTGCGTTTAAAGATCCCGATCACGTGACCGCGGCCTGTAAACCAAGCAGAGCAGAGGGATACCGGCACCCCCTAAAGGGGCCTGTATCTCGGGGGGCACGGGGTCCCCAGACCTGAAACCTGTGCGCTTCTGCTCTGGAGACCCTCTGCACATGTACACTATCAATAAAACACATACAATATACAGTATAAATAAACACTCGTTCTTTACCTTAGCGTCTATGCGCTATGGTAAAGAAGCATTATTTTAATAATATTGTAAAGTGAGCAGGGGGTTCCCTGAGCCAGAAATTAATGCTCAGGGAACCCCCCCCCCCCCCTGCTCCTGATCAATATTATTAAAAATACGGAAAATGCTGCGTCATTACCATAGCGGATAGCCGCTAAGGCAATGAAGGGGTTAACCCACCGTGCCCGCTTTATTGTGTGTAGTGGGGATTGGTGAGGGGGGTATTTGGCCCTTGGTGTGAGTTTAGGACTTGCGGGAGGGGGGGGGGTTGCGGGTGCACTTAACCCCTTCACGACCGTAGCAGTTAATACCGCTACGGTCATGAAGGGGTTAAGCCCTCCCGCTACCCCACAACCCCCCCCCCCGCAAGCCCTCCCCAACCATCGTTGGGGCGAATACCCCATTCACCCACCCTCCCGCAACCCACAACAATAAAATACACACAGCAGCCGCCAAAAAATAAATAAATAAATGACAATAAATACATTTGAAATACATTTTTATTGATAGTGTAGATGTGCAGGGGGTCTGCGGAGTTGAACCGCATTGGTTTTAGGTCTGGGGACCCCGTGCCCCCCGAGATACAGGCCCCTTTAGGGGGTGCCGGTATCCCTCTGCGTTTAAAGATCCCGATCACGTGACCGCGGCCTGTAAACCAAGCAGAGCAGAGGGATACCGGCACCCCCTAAAGGGGCCTGTATCTCGGGGGGCACGGGGTCCCCAGACCTGAAACCTGTGCGCTTCTGCTCTGGAGACCATCTGCACATGTACACTATCAATAAAACACATACAATATACAGTATAAATAAACACTCGTTCTTTACCTTAGCGTCTATGCGCTATGGTAAAGAAGCATTATTTTAATAATATTGTAAAGTGAGCAGGGGGTTCCCTGAGCCAGAAATTAATGCTCAGGGAACCCCCCCCCCCTGCTCCTGATCAATATTATTAAAAATACGGAAAATGCTGCGTCATTACCATAGCGGATAGCCGCTAAGGCAATGAAGGGGTTAAGGCATAATAAACAATTAATACATTCAATACATATTTTTCACGTCTGTGTTAAAACTCCCTGCCTTCTCTCTAATCTATGTAAAACCCCCTCCCCCTATTCATGCTTTTAAAACGCCCTGCCTTCTCTCTAATCTATGTAAAAAACCCTCCCCCTATCCCCCTATTGTGTGTGTGCGTTAAGCTTCCCTGCAAGCTATGTAAAAAAACCTCCCCCTATTGTGTGTGTGTGTTAAATCTGCCTGGCCTGTGTTTCTGATTGCTGAGTGCTCTGCGTTTAAAGGTCCCGATCACGTGATCGCGGCCTGTAAACCAAGCAGAGCAGAGGGATACCCGCACCCCCTAAAGGGGCCTGTATCTCGGGGGGCACGGGGTCCCCAGACCTGAAACCTGTGCGCTTCAGCTCCGGAGACCCCCTGCACATGTACACTGTGAATAAAACACACACATCATTAAAGAATCATTCTTTAGCTTAGCGGCTATGCGCTATGGTAAAGAAGCAGCATTTCTGTCTTTTTAATAATATTGTACAGTACAGTGAGCAGGGGGTTCCCTGAGACAGAAATATAATCTCAGGGGACCCCCTGCTCCTGCACAATATTATTAAAAGTTCAGAAACGAGGCTTCATTAGCATAGCGTATAGCCGCTAAGGTAATGAAGGGGTTAAGGCATAATAACCAATAAATACATTCAATACACTACCCACTACCCATGGCAACCTCCGCTGCTGTACAGTAAAACAGAGAAAAAAAATAACACTTTCAAAGTAATGTCCCCTAACCCCTTAATCACCATAGCGGTTATTAACCGCTACAGTCATGAAGGGGTTAACCCACCCTCACCCACCCACCACTCGGGATGCCTACATACCCTCCCACACTAACCCCCCCCCCACCCGTGAGGCCTAACCACCCAGTCAGTACCCACAAGGGAGGCCTACCCACATACCGTTGGGGAAACACCCCACCCCCACCCCAGTACCCACAATAAAAACAGTACAATGACCCACAATAAACAGCATTCTATTTATTAAATACATTACCCACCCCCTGTGCCCCCCCCCCCCATAAATACAAGATTTATTCTTTTACATTCAGGGTCCATAACGCAGCCCCACGCTAGTCCCCGGTGGGCTGGCAGGGCACCTGGACAGACCTACAGTTTACCAGCAGCATTCCACAGGTTCTGGAGGCCTGCTGGTGGATCCTGCCAGCACCATGGCGCCCAGGTGGTCTCCTTGGGTCACTGTGAGCCACAGTTGGGTCCCCACGGTAGGCCCAAGGATGTCTGGGAGCCCTGGGTCAAACCCACAGGTGTCTGCGGGGCCTCGGGTGGTTCCCATGGGGGTCTGGGGAACTCACGGGTGCTCACTACGGGTCCGCGGTGCCCCCACAGAAGTGGGACCACACATCGTCATCCCCGCACCTACGGGTCGGAGGTGCCCCCACAGAAGTGGGACCACACATCGTCATGCCCGCAGACTACGGGTCGGAGGTGCCCCCACAGAAGTGGGACCACACATCGTCATCCCCGCATGTGTCACCTGTGGAACCACCAGCCTGCTACCCTTTAGGATACTCGAGGATTCCCCGCGGGTGGTCTCCAGAGGTCCCACGCAAAACCACGGAAGTAACCCTGAATGTAAAAAAAATAAACCTGTCCTATACTGTACATTCAATACATACACCCTCCCCCCCAACACCTACAGTACAATAATGTGCAAAATAACTATTATCCAGATATGGATAATAGATTAATTGCCCATTATTAAAAACATTAACTAGCATATACAAATAAATAAAGTACTACTGACCTCATCAATACGAAGTGTCCGATGCCAGCGCCTTCCTTCTCTTGCCCACACAAAACATAGCCAAAACCAAGCCAATACATTGCAATTACATTCAGATATCAATTAACCCCTTAAACACCTTATCGGATAATAGCCGCAAAGGTAATTAAGGGGTTAAGCCACACAGGCACGATACCCACCCTTCACCCATGAATTTGTACTGTGGCTTCATCATGCAACTATATATATATACTGTATATATATACATACAGAGAGACAGAGAGAAAGAGAGAGAGAGAGAGAGATATATACAGTATATATATATACACACGTTATATACACACCCATGATAAACCAATATACTGTACAGTACAAATAAATGTAGAAGGGTTATCAAAAGCACTGTCCTACAACCAAACTCTTCTCCATACATACACACTAAATTAAAATTAATTTCCTTTAATATTCATAACTGATCTCTCAATCTACTGTAAATCATCACTAAACCTCTGAAAAGCCATTTAAACAACTTACATTCCAATATAAATGATGCCTAAATATCTACTGAATGCACCATATACATTCTGCAAATTACTGTAATCAACCAAGTAAACAAAACTCAATTAGCAATCATTATTTACATCCCTAAACAATTCACACTAGATCCTGAACAATAAAATCATTAACAAATTCACGCCTAGAGCAGAACAATTAAGCCTTTGAAAAAATATATGTACCGACAAAAATACAACCTTTACAAACCAAGCCTACCTATCCCTGACCTTCCTCAAACACACAATACAATACCAAGGAATACTGTACAGTACATCTATCTAATTTTAAAATACTTTAAACTCACAAAATAATTAAAAACACATCTAATCCAGCTTTTAAAACATCATCATTTCTTACCCTGAATGTATACTGTACAGTATATCTCTCTAGACATATATATTGTACATACATACATACAGTGGCAAGAAATGATATACCACAAAAAAAAAAAATACACATGTTAAAAAACCTTTTGACATAATTAACAAGTTAAATAAAATACAATTCTTTACTGTAGTTCACTTACCATTACTTGCCCCCACCGACTCCCGTTGCCCAACTTACTCACGAACCAATCCACGATCAGGAACCCATAAAATAATAAACCATTCAAAATAATAAACATTAAACTAAAAATCCAAACCAATCCACGGGTCTTCTACTTGTAATACATCTTCATCTGTATTCTTCTATCTCCTTCCGGGCGGGGCGGGGCGTGGTCTTCTTTCCATCATCGGCCACGCCCTTGTCTTTTTTCTTCTCCGGAGGTCCTTCCTCCGCGGCGTCTGGTTGCAAAATGAGATGACATAGGCTTTTAAAGGCCTATGACGTCACATTTTTTGTCATGGTTCCCACGGTCCTGATTGGGCCGTGAAAACCATGTGTTTTGGCCGATAAAAAAAAATGATGACGTCACTTAAAGGGAATGAAAGCACAGCCAATCAGAATGGCTTTGCTTCAAATGCCTTTAAGGTGACGTCATTAAAAGACACATGGCCGTGCACACATGGTACTAGAGCCAATCAGAGCGTGGGAACTTTATCCCTAATCTGATTGGCTCTGGTATACCATGTGTCAGGGGCTTGGGGGAGAAAGGATGTGACGTCAATAAGGATAAAGTTCCCACGCTCTGATTGGCTACCGTACCACGTGACAGGTTTTCATTGACGTCACATCCTTTCTCCCCCAAGCCCCTGACACATGGTATACCAGAGCCAATCAGAGTAGGGATAAAGTTCCCACGCTCTGATTGGCTGTAGTACCATGTGTGCACGGCAAAGTGCCTTTTCATGACGTCAACTTAAAGGCAATTGAAGCAAAGCCATTCTGATTGGCTGTGCTTTCATTCCCTTTAAGTGACGTCATCATTTTTTTATTATCGGCCAAAACACATGGTTTTCACGGTCCAATCAGGACCGTGGGAACCATGACGCAAAATGTGACGTCATAGGCCTTTAAAAGCCTACACTGGCGACACAGTTTATCACACTGCGGCCAGATCCGCAAGCCGGGAGATTTACCGGCTTGCTAGTGGCCGCCCCTCGGCGTGCCGCGCGTCATAGACGCGCGGTCACGCGTCTTCGGGAGCGTGCGCCCCCTGCACGCGCGTCCAGGGGCTCCCCGAGGGAGCCCTGGTGTCCCGCGATCGCGGGACAGCGGCAGGGGGTTCCGGGGGACCCGGCGGACCCGGCAGCGGTAGGGAGAGCGCCCCGATCGGAGGGCGCTCTTCCGCTGCTTCGGCGCGCGCCCGTCACTCTCGGGCGCGCGCCAGGCTACTGCTGCGGCACAGAACGGGCAAATGCTCGAATAAACTGTGCCGCAGCAGTATGTCGTCTCATTTTGCAGCCAGACGCCGCGGAGGAAGGACCTCCGGAGAAGAAAAAAGACAAGGGCGTGGCCGATGATGGAAAGAAGACCACGCCCTGCCCCGCCCGGAAGGAGATAGAAGAAAGAAGAATACAGATGAAGATGTATTACAAGTAGAAGACCCGTGGATTGGTTTGGATTTTTAGTTTAATGTTTATTATTTTGAATGGTTTATTATTTTATGGGTTCCTGATCGTGGATTGGTTCGTGAGTAAGCTGGGCAACGGGAGTCGGTGGGGGCAAGTAATGGTAAGTGAACTACAGTAAAGAAATGTATTTTATTTAACTTGTTAATTATTTCAAAAGGTTTTTTAACATGTGTATTTTTTTTTTTTTGTGGTATATCATTTCTTGCCACTGTATGTATGTATGTACAATATATATGTCTAGAGAGATATACTGTACAGTATACATTCAGGGTAAGAAATGATGATGTTTTAAAAGCTGGATTGGATGTGTTTTTAATTATTTTGTGAGTTTAAAGTATTTTAAAATTAGATAGATGTATTATTCCTTGGTATTGTATTGTGTGTTTGAGGAAGGTCAGGGATAGATAGCCTTGGTTGTACTGTAAAGGTTGTATTTTTGTCGGTACTTATATTTTTTCAAAGGCTTAATTGTTCTGCTCTAGGCGTGAATCTGTTAATGGTTTCATTGTTCATGATTGAGTGTGAAATGTTTAGGGATCTAAATAATGATTGCTAATTGATTTTTGTTTACGTTGATTAATTTGCAGAATGTATACAGTATGGTGCATAGATTTTATGCATTTTGGAATGTGACTTTTTTCATTGGTTTGTGATCATATACAGTACAGTAAATTGTGAGATCAGTTAGGATTTTTAAAGGAAATTGATTTTAATGTAGTGTCTGTATGGAGAAGTGTTTGGTTGTAGAACAGTATGGTTTTGATAACCCTTCTACATTTATTTGTACTGTATATTTGGTTTATCATGGGTGTGTATATAACGTGTGTATATATATATATATACTGTATATCTCTCTCTCTCTCTCTCTTTCTCTCTGTCTCTCTGTATGTATATATATACAGTATATATATATAGTTGCATGATGAAGCCACAGTACAAATTCATGGGTGAAGGGTGGGTATCGTGCCTGTGTGGCTTAACCCCTTAATTACCTTTGCGGTTATTATCCGATAAGGTGTTTAAGGGGTTAATTGATATCTGAATGTAATTGCAATGTATTGGCTTGGTTTTGGCTATGTTTTGTGTGGGCAAGAGAAGGAAGGCGCTGGCATCGGACACTTCGTATTGATGAGGTCAGTAGTACTTTATTTATTTGTATATGCTAGTTAATGTTTTTAATAATGGGCAATTAATCTATTATCCATATCTGGATAATAGTTATTTTGCACATTATTGTACTGTAGGTGTTGGGGGGGAGGGTGTATGTATTGAATGTACAGTATAGGCCAGGTTTATTTTTTTTACATTCAGGGTTACTTCCGTGGTTTTGCGTGGGACCTCTGGAGACCACCCGCGGGGAATCCTCGGGTATCCTAAAGGGTAGCAGGCTGGTGGTTCCACGGGTGACACATGCGGGGATGATGATGTGTGGTCCCACTTCTGTGGGGGCACCGCGGACCCGTAGTCTGCGGGCATGACGATGTGTGGTCCCACTTCTGTGTGGGCACCTCCGAGCCGTAGGTGCGGGGATGATGATGTGTGGTCCCACTTCTGTGGGGGCACCGCGGACCCGTAGTGAGCACCCATGAGTTCCCCAGACCCCCATGGGAACCACCCGAGGCCCCGCAGACACCTGTGGGTTAGACCCGGGGCTCCCAGACATCCTTGGGCCTACCGTGTGGACCCAATTGTGGCTCACGGTGACCCAAGGAGACCACCTGGGCGCCATGGTGCTGGCAGGATCCACCAGCAGGCCTCCAGAACCTGTGGAATGCTGCTGGTAAACTGTAGGTCTGTCCAGGTGCCCTGCCAGCCCACCGGGGACTAGCGTGGGGCTGCGTTATGGACCCTGAATGTAAAAGAATAAATCTTGTATTTATGGGGGGGGGCACAGGGGGTGGGTAATGTATTTAATAAATAGAATGCTGTTTATTGTGGGTCATTGTACTGTTTTTATTGTGGGTACTGGGGTGGGGGTGGGGTGTTTCCCCAACGGTATGTGGGTAGGCCTCCCTTGTGGGTAGTTAGTGGGTGAGGGTTGAGGGTGGTTAGGCCTCACGGGGTGGGGGGTTAGAGTGGGAGGGTATGTACAGTAGGCGTCCCGAGTGGTGGGTGAGGGCGGGTTAACCCCTTCATGACTGTAGCGGTTAATAACCGCTATGGTGATTAAGGGGTTAGGGGACATTACTTTGAAAGTGTTATTTTTTTTCTCTGTTTTACTGTACAGCAGCGGAGGTTGCCATGGGTAGTGGGTAGTGTATTGAATGTATTTATTGGTTATTATGCCTTAACCCCTTCATTACCTTAGCGGCTATACGCTATGCTAATGAAGCCTCGTTTCTGAACTTTTAATAATATTGTGCAGGAGCAGGGGGTCCCCTGAGATTAGATTTCTGTCTCAGGGAACCCCCTGCTCACTGTACTGTACAATATTATTAAAAAGACAGCAATGCTGCTTCTTTACCATAGCGCATAGCCGCTAAGCTAAAGAATGATTCTTTAATGATGTGTGTGTTTTATTCACAGTGTACATGTGCAGGGGGTCTGCGGAGCTGAAGCGCACAGGTTTCAGGTCTGGGGACCCCGTGCCCCCCGAGATACAGGCCCCTTTAGGGAGTGCCGGTATCCCTCTGCTCTGCTTGGTTTACAGGCCGCGGTCACGTGATCGGGGCTTTTAATGCAGAGCTGGATACCGGCACCCCCTAAAGAGGCCTGTATCTCGGGGGGCACGGGGTCCCCAGACCTGAAACCAGTGCGGTTCAGCTCCAGAGACCCCCTGCACATCTACACTATAAATAAAAATGTATTTCAAATGTATTTATTTGTATTTATTTATTTATTTATTTATTGCGGGGATGCTGTGTGTGATTATTTTTTATTGTGTTTAGCGGGGGTGGGTGACGGGGTTTATAAATGTGAGTTTATAAATAAAATAAAGAATATTATTTATAGGGGCCTTAGAACAGAAGTTCCCACGCCAATTGCGCGCTCATTGCTCTTTTGTTACAATGTTGCTGGTCTTGCGGGTTTGCAGTCTGGCAGCAAAAAGCAGTTTGTAGTACTGAGTGTGAGATAAAGTAACCAGTTCTTTTATTGCTGAAGTCGCCACCAAAAACTTTTATTTACAAATACAGTACAAAAACCGTGCAACACACAACAACATTCAGTATCCTTTGTTTAAGTACAGCAGGTACTATAGGGTAAAACATGTACTGTACAGTACAGCACAATATTACAGTATGGTTTCACTGAAAGTTCTCCCCATTTTCCAGCCATGGCCGATGCCTTGCATGGCGCAAAACGCCATTAATGCAGTCTCTAACGCCTCTCATTACAGGATCTGTAACAGGGTAATAGCGCTGCATTTCTTCCACAATCTTTTTCCTTAAATTGGCAGGAAGGGCATTTTTTTGGCGATTCCCATCATAGTTCACTTTGAACACCCACTCGCAGTACAATGTGTAGGGAACATGGTGTTTAAATATGATCAAGGCATACTTGTGTGGTATACCAGCACTCCTCACCCTATACTTCTCCCTCAGCGCCGGTGGCAGATCGCACAGGGAGATGTCGGGCACTGTTTGTATGCGAGCGGGTGTAGGAAGTCTTTTGGGAGCGGGTGTACTTGAGGCGATGGGCAATGGTAGGGTGTCTGGGAGGAAGCTTTCCTCCGGTAGTGGTGCCGGGTTGTCTCCTGGCGTGGTCTTGACGGGGTTGTCATGTCCTCCTCAATAGCATAGTACACTGTATCTTGTGGTGGAGGGGGTGTGCTTGGTGATGGAAGGGGGTCGAAGGTACCATGCATCACATCCATGTCACCCCCCTGCTCCAGCGTCGGGGAAACAGGGGCATTAACACCGAGCAAATAATGTATGCCCGCTATGTCTGCCTCTATCTTGTGCATCCGTTGATCCAGCCGCTGCTCCATTTGTAGCATCCGTTGCTCCATATGTAGCACCGACTCCAGAAGCAGATCTAGCTTTGCCAGCACACTAGAATTCCCGGGGAGATCCACACTTAGCCCATTCAGGATCCGGTCCAACGAGCTGCTTGTGCATGGCATCTGGAGATCTGGGGGGATGGGTGCAACGGAGGATGAGATGGGGGTTCCCTGGAGAGAAGCGGCATCGATGGAGAGTGGAAGAGGTGACCTGGGGATGCCCGGTACAGGAGAAGCTGCAGCGTGGTGGAAGAGGGATGGAGAAGGTGACCGCTGGATTTCCGGGCGAGAAGCAGAGTCGTCCAAGAGCAAAGGAGACAGTGACCCGTTGATTTCAGAGGCAGCAGCATCTTCAGATGGAACCGGAGAAGATGGGGGTGGAGAAGCCGGGCTGAAGATTTCCGGGACAGCTACAGCAGAGTCGTCGAAGCTTATGGGAAGTGGTCTGCGGATTCGGTGAGTTGGCTGCCATGCGTCTTGCGAACCGAGCACAGTACCGTATTTCTTCTTCACATAATAAGGCTGACGTGTTTTAAAAGCCTTAGCCTTTGGGGTCAGCAGAAGGTTTTCTTTGTTGGCCTTAGCCTGTCGCTTTGCCTTTGGCTTGGAAACGGTAACTGCCTTTCTCTTTTTCAGTGTGGCAGGCACAGCAGAGGTGAGATGATTCTTTCGTCCATAGAACCGGGGCTGCTCCATGTAAGCGGGAGACACAATGCAGTATCTGGACAATGGCTCAGATAAAGATCAGCAAGTGGTGGGCTATGCAACGTGTACAACCTTTTATGCATGGCTGCCAGGTACAGGTGTTGAAAGTGGGTGGTCTGTTATGTGAGTCATTAACATATAAATACACCATCCATTTTGTGGATTCACTGCACATTGAATACACATCGACTAAACATCGAATATACATTCTTGTGTTTGTATTTCTTTCTACAGTACTCGCAGCAATGCCTGTTAAGAAGATTTCAAAGGATCTCAGCATGAGAATGAAGGAGATGTACACGAGCGGAAAACGAATTGCAGATATCCAGCGCTGGTTAACTGCTTCTGGCCTCGTTGTGCCATCAAGCACCGTGTGCTATCATGCACAAGGAAAAAACAGAGACCGCAAAAAGGCACCAAAGATAACAAATGCGTAAGTATACTGTATTTATAAAACTTAACCAAAAAAAATATAGAAAACTGTAGTGTACATCTACAGTATACCGTATTTATATAGTATATTTATTATATTACAACAGTATATACTGTAGTGTACTGTATGTGTGGTCAATTTATATTTTTTGTGCAGCAGTATACACTTTTGGTATATTGCAATTCATCTGACAACGAATATACAGTATATGATGTGTATTTATTATGATATAACAACAGTATACCGTTTTTATATAGTATATTTATTATATTACAACAGTATATACTGTAGTGTACTGTATGTGTGGTCAATTTATATTTTTTGTGCAGCAGTATACACTTTTGGTATATTGCAATTCATCTGACAACGGAATATACAGTATACAGTATGATGTGTATTTATTATGATATAATAACAGTATATTTATATAGTATATTTATATTACAACAGTACTGTATACTGTATATTTTGTCTATTTATATTTATAGTACAGCAGTATACATTTTTTGTATATTTATATTTACTGTATATTACAACATTACATGTACAGTATACAGTATACATTTTATATTGCTGCATATTAATAACACAATATAATTTCTTTGCATTGTAGGGAGACTACTCTTCTGGTGGACAGAATAAGTGAGGAGAATGATGAGAGGAGCGCATTAAGGGTTAAAAACACTCTTCAGGAAAACCACAATCTGACTGTATCCGAGAGCAGCATAAAGAAGATGAGACGCAGAATTGGATGGAAATATGGACGTGTGAGGTTAGTAGTGGACAGTACAGGAGGTACTGTACTGTAAAGTAAAAGTGTTGTTTTGCAAACTGTACTGCGCTGTGACGCTAACATTTTTTATTCATTGTCATTACAGAGCGTACCCCATGATATGGGACTCAAACAAAATCAAAAGAGTGCTCCAGGCCCAGGCATGGATCGACAGCGGTGAGACTTTCCAGGATTGCATCTTCACTGATGAGTCTACTGTGTCGCTGGAGAGATTTGCAAGATTTGCGTTCCACAAAAAAGGCTGCATAACTTTGAAGCCGCGGCCAAAACACCCTGTGAAGCTGCATGTGTGGGGTGCCATCTCTAGGCGTGGACCGGGATGCATTGTCGTCTTTGAAGGTACAATTTCTCAAATATAATGCCGCCTAATGCACTGTACTTGACTAGTGTTGCCTTACCGTATGCACTGTACTGTACTATTGAGCACTTTTCTTTTCTTGCTATAGGAATCATGAATAAAGATTTCTTCCAAGACAACATTGTGCCCGTGATAGTGCGATACATCACACAAGACTTTCCCAATGGTCATCGCTTTTACCAGGACAATGATCCCAAGCACACCGCGTCGACGGCGCATATCCTTGAGCGCGGCATCAACTGGGTGAAGACGCCAGCGGAGTAAGTGCAGTAGACCGTGTCCCATTTATGTTCCCCACTGTTTGTACTGTGTACTGTATCTCTTAAACTAATTGTCCTTTCTTTCCAAACACAGATCGCCAGACTTCAATCCGATCGAAATGGTCTGGCATCAGCTGAAGGACCACATCCGTAAAGTGGCGAAACCCTCCAAGAAGGACGAGTTGTATAAAGCCATAATGAGTTTTTGGAACGATGTACTCACCGAGGAACGATGCAATAAATATATAGACCATATTGCCACTGTGTTGCCCATTGTCATCGCGCGCAATGGACAAGCATCAGGAAAGTAGTACAGTGCTGTAGTATTGTACAGTAGGTACAGTATGATACAGGTAAGTATGGCACAGATTTTAGCTTTCCCAATAGTCAGAGTATACAGTAGTTCCAGTATACAGTACAGTAGACTAGTTTGACATACTACAGTAAGTGCCTACTAACTGCTCCATTTTTTTCTTTCCAGAGAAAGCTGCACCAGCCACCTTCTGTACAGTAGTTCTACCATAATACAGTATGCACATACAGTACAGTACAGTAACTGAACAAAGTTTTTGTTTTCTTGTCGTTCCAGGAAAAAGGGTGCACCAGGGGGGAGGGGGGGCCTTGTGTTCGTCAAATCTGCTTGTGCAGTCAAATGTACAGTATATAAACAGCAGTAATGATGTACACAAAACCTCTCCTCTCTCAATGAACTACTGTACCGCAGACACAATGAGGATACTGTTACAGTATGAAGGGAAAAAGAACAGGATGGGTTATTTAACATTACAGTATACTGTGCAATATTTATACTGTATATTTATATATACTGTATTTTTATTCTAAAGGTATTCGAGAATGTACTCTACTAGATGAGGACCTGGTGACTTTCAACCCTCTCAGACACACAGAAAGGATTATTTCACATCACTGTATATTTATCCTGTATATTTTCAGTAATTTAGAAGCAGTGGCTGTTCTGAACAGCCCAGGGCCAGATTAACAAAAAAATGGCTTGGATTGGATTAGCCAGACGATTGATGCTTGGCCAGGGAGGGATTAAAAACTCTAAGGGAGGGGGTGGGTGGTGTAGCTGTAGGATTGTACTGTGTCAGTATTTCCAACGCCAGGTCACCCTAATAATTGCATGAATAAACCCCCAAAGACAAGGCCCAAATATACTAGTACAGTATACTGTACAGTACTGTAAAGTATGTATTATTGTGTGTTGATGTTTTGAATTGCTGTTAACTTGAAAAGTTTCACCATTGTATTGTACTGTATTTGTAAATAAAAGTATTTTGTGGCGACTTCAGCAATAAAAGAACTGGTTAATTTATCTCACATAAAGTACGTGAATACGACCGCAATCACCATTGTACAGTAAATGGGTGCATAGGATGGAACGACAGGTGCTAAAGGGGTATAAATATGATACTGTATTTATCAGTATTGATCAAAGAGAGTTGATCAGAAGGATTCCCCTTATAAAGTATACAGCACTCTATTGTCATTCATACAGTACAGTATACTGTAGTAAAAGGTAGACAACACATGGTCTTGCAGTACAGTATACTGTATTACTAAAAATCTGTCAGGTTGACCAGAATCACTGCGGATATCGGAAAATAATACAATTTTATTAATTCTACGTACTGTATATAAGGGGAATCCTTCTGATCAACTCTCTTTGATCAACACTGATAAATACAGTAATTTATCTCACACTCAGTACTACAAACTGCTTTTTGCTTGCAATAAACAAACAAACAGGGAAGCGCTAAACTGTATGAGTTAGGATCAGGCCCAGCAGCCACTTTATGTTGAAAACCATACAGTATGAAATGAGCATAAATTTGCATGAATAATTACACAAAAATATATAAAATAAATAGCACAAGTCTCTGACAGAGAGAAATTGTCCAGGTGGTGTGGATACAGGTTAATGCCCCTGTCTGATAGGACAGACTCGGGCAAGAATGGCCTGTGAGAGGTGAATATCCAGAATGGTAGCTGGGATGGAAAGCGCTACCAACTGTGCAGGTATTGAAGTGTGTAGAAATGGGAAGGTGCCGTAGGCATCAAATGTGGAAAGCGCTCACCCAGACTTCATACTGTACACTTTGCGCTTTTTGCTTGCAGACTGCAAAGCCGCAAGACCAGCAACATTGTAAAAAAAGAGCAAAAAAAGAGCAATGAGCGCGAAATTGGCGTGGGAACTTCTGTTCTAGGGCCCCTAGAAATAATATTCTTTATTTTATTTATAAACTCACATTTATATATAAAGTATATATTTATTTCTCTTCATGTATTTATTTAGATTTATTTATTAATTGTGGAGCTGCTGTGCGTGAGGGGCCATGGCCAGGATGGGGGGGGGGGGGGTAACGGTACAGTATGTGGGTAGGGGGTGAGGGTGGTTAGACCTCACACTACATTATGCACATTGGGCCCCCCCCCTCCCCACATTTACATACTGTACACTGCACGACATCAATGCAGGGAGGGTTTACCAATGCAGGGAGGGTTTACCAATGCAGGGAGGGTTTACCAATGCAGGGAGGGTTTACCAATGCAGGTAAGGCTTTAGGCCTTTATATCTCTCTCCCTTCAGTGTAATCTGCTTAACAGAAACATTAGGGGGGAAGGGGCTTTAGGCCTTTATATCTCTCTCCCTTCATTGTAATCTGCTTAACAGAAACATTAGGGGGGAAGGGGCTTTAGGCCTTTATATCTCTCTCCCTTCATTGTAATCTGCTTAACAGAAACATTAGGGGGGAAGGGGCTTTAGGCCTTTATATCTCTCTCCCTTCAGTGTAATCTGCTTAACAGAAACATTAGGGGGGAGGGGGCTTTAAACAATGCTGTGTATAATGTATAATGTATAAGGTTTTTTACAATTAGATAGATGTAATCCTTGGCATTGTAAGGGTTAGTTTGGTTTTAAATTGTCTTTTCTGGTTGGTACTTACAGTATATATTGATTTTGGTTTACTTGATTGGTTAAAATACTGTAGTTGACTTGTTTGGAAGTGTTTGTACAGTATTTACTGGTAGAGTAGCTTGCAATTATATTGTTAACATTCATTTGCAGAATGTACAGTACTGTATATGGTGCATAGATTTAATGCTATGCATCATTTACAGTATACAATGTACTGTAAATGCAATGTACTGTGTGGATTGTAATGTTATGTTTTATACTGTATGCTATTCATTAACTTCATTGCTCTACACATCTAGGGATTTCATTCCACCTTACCACCTTTCCTACACATGATTTGTGCTGTAGGCATTGGTTATATCACTGTCTGCTAATGCAGATGTGTGATGCTTTGAGACTGTCATTTATACTTTGACAAGTCTACCTTTTGGTGTATAGTGTGCATTATCCTTAGCGTTGTATACTGTAGGTGCCTTTGAACCCAGTAACCTATTGTGATTCACTTTGATTCTCCCTAGTGTTTTTTGAGTCACTATCCTTTTCATGTTTAGGGTCGACAGTGTGTGTCGTTCCCTAGTGCTGTTCATTAGTGTTTAAGGGTCCATGCCTCTTTTTTAAGTGTTTTTAAATCATGTACTGTTTATTCATCCCTTTTTGCACTGTGTCAAATAAATAAATAAATATATCAATTGCATACCTGAGTGCTCCCATACGGGTTACTTTTTTCTCTTTTCACTCACATACAGTATGTATGTATATATATATATATATATACTGTATATACTGTATATATATATATATATATATATATATATATATATATACAAATATAGCTGTATGATATATATATATATATATATATATATATACTGTATATATATATATATATATATATATATATATATATATATATATATATATATACACAGTGTATATATGTACAGTATACTGTATATATATATATACAGTGTATATACTGTACAGTATATATACAAAGTATATACTGTACAGTATATATTTATTTCTCTTCATGTCTTTATTTATTTATTTATTTAGATTTATTTATTAATTGTGGGGCTGCTGTGCGTGATTTTTTTTTTATTGGGGGTGAGGGGGGTGTTTGGCCCTTGGTGTGAGTTTACGACTTGCAGCAGCAGCAGCAGCAGCAAAATAAATAAATAAATCTAAATAAATAAATAAATAAATGACAATAAATACATTTGAAATACATTTTTATTGATAGTGTACATGTGCAGGGGGTCTCCAGAGCAGAAGCGCACAGGTTTCAGGTCTGGGGACCCCGTGCCCCCCGAGATACAGGCCCCTTTAGGGGGTGCGGGTATCCCTCTGCTCTGCTTGGTTTACAGGCCGCGATCACGTGATCGGGACCTTTAAACGCAGAGCACTCAGCAATCAGAAACACAGGCCAGGCAGATTTAACACACACACACAATAGGGGGAGGTTTTGTTACATAGCTTGCAGGGAAGCTTAACGCACACACACAATAGGGGGATAGGGGGAGGGGGTTTTACATAGATTAGAGAGAAGGCAGGGCGTTTTAAAAGCGAGAATAGGGGGAGGGGGTTTTACATAGATTAGAGAGAAGGCAGGGAGTTTTAACACAGACGTGAAAAATATGTATTGAATGTATTAATTGTTTATTATGCCTTAACCCCTTCATTGCCTTAGCGGCTATCCGCTATGGTAATGACGCAGCATTTTCCGTATTTTTAATAATATTGATCAGGAGCAGGGGGGGGGGGGGGTTCCCTGAGCATTAATTTCTGGCTCAGGGAACCCCCTGCTCACTTTACAATATTATTAAAATAATGCTTCTTTACCATAGCGCATAGACGCTAAGGTAAAGAACGAGTGTTTATTTATACTGTATATTGTATGTGTTTTATTGATAGTGTACATGTGCAGAGGGTCTCCAGAGCAGAAGCGCACAGGTTTCAGGTCTGGGGACCCCGTGCCCCCCGAGATACAGGCCCCTTTAGGGGGTGCCGGTATCCCTCTGCTCTGCTTGGTTTACAGGCCGCGGTCACGTGATCGGGATCTTTAAACGCAGAGGGATACCGGCACCCCCTAAAGGGGCCTGTATCTCGGGGGGCACGGGGTCCCCAGACCTAAAACCAACGCGGTTCAGCTCCGCAGACCCCCTGCACATCTACACTATCAATAAAAATGTATTTCAAATGTATTTATTGTCATTTATTTATTTATTTTTTGGCGGCTGCTGTGTGTATTTTTTTAATAATATTGATCAGGAGCAGGGGGGGGGGGGGGGCTCCCTGAGCATTAATTTCTGGCTCAGGGAGCCCCCTGCTCACTGTACAATATTATTAAATCTCTCTCTGCTGCAAACACATCTCGCCCCCAGTACAGTATGTGCAGTAATTTACTGAACATGTACTGTAGAATAAATGCATAGTTTTATTTATTCGGGTTTATTACACAGTATACTGTTCGGCTGGAAAACATCAGCATACTGTACAGCACAATATTACTGTATCCATCGAAATCCCCCCATTAGCCGTTTTCTTTTCTTTTCTGAGGAAAAACAAAATGAAAAGTTTTAATGTTTGTACAAAGCTTCACGTTACATCATTGGCAAATATCATGATTGCCTGCTCAATACACAGAACAATTAATTCTTTGTACAAATGGACACAGCTTGTGAGCAAAGTACTTTAATATGTTAATGTAACACCTTGCTTTTTACTATGTCACCTGACATCATCACATACCTATTTAAAGGACGCCCATTACCTGCTCATTCACAGCTACTCATTTCAAAATGTTGCGATTGTTTAGGAGACGGAGGAACATTCTTTTTCATGACATGCTTGCTGATGAAGAGAATGACATAGGGCATGGGAGGGACAGAGCCAGGGACAGTGACAGGGACAGGCACGCGGATACGACAGAGAAAGGGAGAGGGACAGGCTGAGGGACAGGTAGAGGGACAGGAGATCAGAGGAGAAGACAGTGGAGACAAGTTGTGCCTCGTCCGCGTGTGTACAGGGAGAGAACCCTGTTAGATGGGATGAGTGAGGAGGAGATAGTCAGTCGCTATTGTTTGAGTTCAGCAGCAATCTTATCTCTTTATGAAGAGATAAGGGGAGATTTAGATTTTGTGACAGCCAGAGGTCGTGCAGTCCCTGGGCTTGTTAAAATGCTGTGCTCATTACATTATCTTGCTTCCGCGTCATTCCAGACAACTGTGGGCATAGTGGGCGGGGTCTCGCAATCTACATTATCGCGGGCCTTTACCCAGTTTCTCTATGCACTCAATAGATGCGCTAGGAATTATATTCATTTTCCTACAGAGGCGACAGAGTGGCTGGAAGTCAGGAATGGCTTTTATAATATAGCAGGGATACCATGTGTGCTGGGTGCAATCGATTGCACACATGTTGCTTTGATTGCACCTAGTCAGAGTGAGCATGTTTACCGTAATCGTAAGCACTACCATTCACTGAATGTACATGTGGTATGTGATGCCACGATGAGGATAATGCATGTGGTACCCAAATTCCCTGGTTCCAGTCAAGATTCCTCTATCCTGAGGAACTCTTCAGTCTTCCATGCGTTCGAAGAGGGACATTTTGAACATGGTTGGCTGCTGGGTGAGTACACATTTGGATGTTGTAACACAAAACACATTTTTCTTTAGGAATGTTTTCATTGTAGAATCTTATCACTTATGTAAGCTTATGTGTGCTCCATTCATTATAGGTGACTCAGGATACGGAATTAGGCCGTGGCTCTTGACTCCGGTGCTAAACCCTCAAACTGAAGCAGAGGAGAGGTACAATGCAGCCCATATATCTACAAGATCTGTTATAGAGAGGACATTTGGCCTACTCAAGACCAGATTTAGGTGTCTCGACAGAACTGGTGGGGCTCTTCTATACAAGCCTCAAAAAGTGTCTGATATTATTATTGCCTGTTGCATTTTGCACAATGTGGCACTCAGACACAATGTACAATCAGACATAGCTGAGCCTTTGGTAGACGAGCATCCCACCCATGTAGCTGCTGAAAATGAACAAACAGCCAGTGGTGGCCAGACACGCCAGAATCTCATCAATTCATTTTTTTCTTGTAAGTAAAAACATATATGTTCCTAGTACTACTTTTATAGATTAATTATGTTATATTAACAATAATGTTTCTTTATATAACCTTCTGTTAGGACACAGATGAATATGGGTTGCACACCTTTCTTTTCTCTACTGTGTGCACAAAGGGATGTGGCACCGATATGTTATTGTTGCACAGGTTATATAATCCCTCTTCCATTGTAAATTAGTTGTGTGTATGTGAATACAACTGGTGTAACAAAGCAGTAATATTTAACCTTTGTGTTGTTCCTTATGCAAACACAATACACATAGTATGGCCATAGTCATTCAATCTTGCAGTATGGTTACATACAATGTTATTGTTGCAGTGTAATATGTACATCCATATGATGTGTACACCAGCCTGGTTTACATTTTGAATGTCATTAAATATACATGTTGTTGCACATTTAACACCAAATACACACTTTGCTGTGTTGCTTACGGTACTGAAGATGGCATGTCAATGTTTGCAATTTATATATTGTTCCATTGCATTATAGGTATATCTCCAGTATGACTGCTCATGGTATGTATATTTGCTGACATCTGTCATAAGATGTGCCTACCTCAATATTCGTCTAAGTATTTGAAGTAAAAATCCAACATATTGGTCAACGATAAATGTTACGTACATGTACTTTCTGTATCATGTACATGCATTTAGCTACTAATGAGGTTTAATGTGCATTGTATTATAAAATGATTACTCCCATTTCATCACATTTAATGTATGTTCCCTTATAATTTGCATTAATGTAATATAGAGGTGTTTGGAGAGAAGGGGATAACTGTAGATTTTTTTTTACTTACGGGAGCTCATTAATCACGGATGCAATTGACTGATCATAACACTCCATGCATGAATGCCTGTAATCACAGCAATGCGTTGTACATCTTATATTTAGCAATGTAGGTGATTATGAATGCTATAAATTATTTGTCAACATTAATTAAACATTGTCACATGTGTATGTATAAGTCACACATGTGTGTTGATGTGACCTACATGTAACAAGTGTCAAACTGTAATCAAAACCACAATTGTGTCAGAAATGTAAGTGTAATTTTGCATTAATAATTACCCACAATCACAATGTTCTTAATATATTTGGAATGTCATTGACGTCACTTCATCATTATCATGATGATAATGAACAAGTATTCTCTAAATATAAACGTCAATCACATGCACATTAGCATAGGCACACTTTTTAAGACAACTGTTTGTGTCTGTATCCATTTGTTTATGATCCATGTATAACACCGACAAATGATAACTGCAGGTTTATTATGGTAGCTTATATCATCATATTGACTGTACTATTTATGTTTTGAAAGTTTAATGAACACAGTAAACTATACTTAGCTTGTTACATGAAATATACACATAAACGTACTTCATTACATGATGTTGATGTAATATTCATAACATCATGCATTGTAGGGGACCACAACATCTTGCCAATAACATTGTTTGCTACAGTCCAAAACCATTTCATCAACCAGTCCAAAACCATTTCATCAACATACCCATGTAACGAGAAATTTTTGACTATAAATGGCTAGTTGGTTGTAAGTGTCCTTTATATTGGGAGAAGGAGTGGCTCAGTGAGTAAAGACACAGACTGGCACAGAGAGTTTGAAGCAGGGGAGACTGGTTCAATTCCCGATGTCGGCTCCTTGTGACCTTGGCCAAGTCACTTTATCTCCCTGTGCCTCAGGCGCCAAAAAATAGATTGTAAGCTCCACGGGCCAGGGACCTCAGCCTGCAAAATGTGTCTGTAAAGCGCTGCGTACAACTAGTAGCGCTATACAAGAACATACTATTATTATTATTATTATGATTACATTGTTTCGACAGTCATACGTTCCATTACACAATAGAATACACAAATGTGTTAGCAGAGTGGGAATGGTCGTTATATATAAAACACACCATTCCATAAAATGTTAGTAGTAATTAAAGAACACTCAAGAAAAATTCTAGCTGCACTCTTTTGCAACATCATTATGTTAATTAAGTGCTTATGCAATATAGGCATAAGGGTATCACATTTTTAATTGTTTGTTAGTAAGCGCTGCAAGCAATATAAAATTAGTTCCATATGTAGTATAGTAGTCAGTGGCTCCTCCTCACAATCATCTCATATAAAGTTAGACTCTTCAGAAATCATACATTGATCCGATTGTATCTTGCCCGACATCTCTGAAATACAGCAAACACATGATGGTCAAAGATGGCACCTTAATATATATGTATCCGTGACAACGCGTTACACATCTCTATATTATTGTGTAGATACACACGTCACTCAGTTATATGTTAGAAGTACAACTATACATCATTATGTATTCGTTTGTAAAATTAGTAGCACGCATAACTATGTACTGCACCGACACACTTTATTCGAGCAAATACCCAGTATGTACCTGGCAGATACCTGGAATGCGCCGCTCCTCACCTCTGACAAGCCCCGTTGTGTTTGCCTTCCCAGCCTGGTTTCATGCCTGGCTGACGGGCGGCTGATCTGTTAAATGATAATGATTAGGATTTAATAGGCTGCAATGCTACGCGCGTCTACCAGATGGCATAAATTCATGAATTGTAATGCAGTATATATATATATATATATATATATATATATATATATATATATATATATATATATATATATATATATATATACTGTGCAGTATTGCAGCCAGCGGGAATAAAATGCTTCAATCCCTGCCTGGAAAATAACGCAATGCACTCTTGCAGAAAACAGTCACAAACCTCAATACACCCGGGTATACCCGAATTCGTGGGACTAGCCGAGCTCGAATAAAGTGTGTCGCCAGTGTATATAAAGTTAACGTTGGGTGTATACTTAAAAATGTGCGCGCACATCTTACTGTGCGCACGCACTTCACGCTTGGGTCGACTAAGTGTTAGCGCATGCGCAAAACAATGCGTACGTTGTGCGTTCAATACATGTTGTAAATACCATTAACCATAAAATATTTATTTCTAATACAATGAAGGAGAAACTACATTCGTTCTAAACAAGTACATCTCTAATCTTTTTAAACAGACGTGTGTGGACAGAAAGCACGGCCGATAACACAATGCGCAAATGCAATACGTGTGACGTCATGTTAAGCCAGCGTGAAGCGCACGCAAACACTCCTCCCACTCAAGTAACATTCGGCTAACGCCCAGTGCACGCCCACAAACACAGACGCGCACGCATGACACAGTGCAGTTACCGTAACTATAACAAAACAACACAGCCAATAGGCTTTGACGCGCGCACGTCGCTTGGGGGCGGGACTTACATCCGTAATCCTTTTTAAGGACGGCTTGGCACATGACAAGGGTCCCACGTCATACGTGGTCGGCCCGTTTTTTTTTAGATGTTGCATGATAAAAAAATAGGTGTGTGTTACAGTTATGGTAACATGTTGCTAATATGTTTAAAGGGATAGGAAATTACGTATATTTATTCCGTGAGCAATGTGTACTAATCTTTCTGGTTCTACTATATTGTATTAGGAAACAATGTGTTTGTGATCGCTACATGTTATGCAGTCTGCAATGTTATGCTGTATCCACGCATTTAAAGTAAAAATGGTGGTTACAAAAAAAAAAAATCTTTTAACGCTGAGTCAAGGCATAACGATTGTTATATTTACCATTCTTGTAGAAGTAACACTTCGTCTGCCTGCAACTGGTCGCTCCAGAAAACCAATGCATTTGCATCCATGGTTGACCCAAACGCTGAATCCTGTATGACACACATCTCCTCCATGAGGCGCTCATAGGAATCGCCACTGCCTTCTTCAAACAATTGGTCCGGAGGTAGGTTCATTTCTTCGGTTACCCATTCGAATGCGTTTGCAGCATAAAGGCTTGGTAAAAAATCATAGTAGTTATGTTCTTGTAGAATGTGTGTTTCAGGAATGGAGGGTGCAGATATTGCAGCAGGTATCGATTCACACGGAACAGTAGTAGCGGATCCATTGCTATTGTTATTAGGAATAAATATGCTATTTAGCAGAATATATGTGCCGTGTTCCACAGTGATTTTATTTTCTTTAGCAATCTGCAAAAAACCATACCTTTCTTGTAGGTTATCCTGCACACGTTCAAAACATTCATTAGTTGATAAAGTGAATCTTACAGAGGATTTAAAATTTCGTGCCCGCCCAGGTTCTTGGTAATAAGGATACTTTGTTCTAATCAAATAATAGATTTGGCCCACGTTGGCTTTCTGTTCCGCAGTTGATACGATCGCCTCAGCTATCATCCTTTAATATCCTTTGTGTGGATGTGTGTTTTGAATCATATCGTTAGCCATTGCAGCTTAACACAAAATCTGACTGAACTTGAATTGTGTCTGCTCAGAATGGTCAAACTAGTAGAATGTTATCTATTTAGTGTCTTTGCATTCAAGGTCACAAACTGTTTTTTCTTTTACTCCTGTTTTCTAACCACCAATTGGAGTTGGACAAATAATTGGTTCACATTTGTGGTTTCTGATAGGCATTTCAGTGTGAATGCCATATTAAGCTACTTTTATCTACTTTCTCAAAACAACTGTAACATTTTAATTAAAAATCACTGTGGGTTGAGGAAAGAAACATTGAACGCTTTATGAAAATAGTGCTTACACAGCCATATAATGAAATACACAGACACCTGCAAATGTTGTAATCTTTTTTTTTTTACTCATACATTTCAGTGTCTATATTTCAGTCTGGTTAACTCCCTGACTGCATCAGAGTTTAAGTAAGTGTGTATATGTATATATATATATATATATATATATATATATATATATATATATATATATATATATATATATATATCTGACTCATAAATATATAATATATATATAAATATATATTATATATTATATATATATATATATATATATATATATATATATATATATATATATATATAGTACAATATACATATGTATATGTGTGTAAAAACAAACTTTTAATGTGTGTGTATATTACAATATTTAATGGCTTATATGTAAAGAGGGATTTTAATATTGGTGTGATTTATTTAAAGGTTTAAATAATAGAGGCTTACAATGTTGTATGGCCTTTGACATTGGCTTGTGAGCAATTGTGATTTAGCATCAAACAACGCCTTTTTTTAATTGAGAAGGCCTGTAGTGTTACAACCAATAATATATCTATGTAATCCAGTTCTACACAGATCATATTGATGGCAGTAAGTAGGCCTTGTATGAAACCTAATTAAATGGTGGTAAACATGTGTGAATGAAGTGATTAATAATTGTTTAAGGCCCATACTGTTATAGGCTCATAGTAAGTATCTTTCACAAACAGTAGGCCTGTATTATTACAATACTGTGTTTTCACAAGGAAGCATTAAGTGTATGTTTTGTGAAAATACATGTATACCAGTTTAGATAGTACAAATAATATATATATATTTATATATATATATATATATATATATATATATATATATATATATACTGTGTGTGTGTACATATATCCATACATACTACATATATATTACTAAACATTCACAGATATGTTATTGAAAACAGAACTCATAAATGATTAAAGGACAACATTAGAATGTTCAAGCAAGGTGAAGGTAAATAATATTTTACACTTAATCCTGCTGTACACGGACAAGAAAGATATTAGCAGTTAAATAGATGTGTGTTTTTAATTGCATGTGAATAATATTTACATGCAATGATTACATCATGTAACACACCCAAATACAATGTTTTGCAAGTAAGTAAATGGCAGCTTCTCTAAACATAGCAACTGGGTCCTGGTGGACCATTACTGAGCAGATGATTAATACATAAATATTCATAACACCATTCATTAGGACTGTTAACATTTCCAAAACTTCACGTGTACAATGACATACTTGAATGTTTGGAAACAACAGGTCTTCACCATACATACAATATTCATTAGATAATCTGACGTCAACAAAACAAGGCCAAAGACATATTTACTTAATTATAACATTTATTATTTTTTTTCCTTTTGAGAGCGAGTCACAGGCCTGCTTGTTGTCTCTTGGATTTTTCTTTTCCGTTTGGCTACAACTTGAGTCACAACAGAGCCACTTTGAGTGGCCTGTGGCACTTCACGGGCAGGGCTTGTGGCCAGTGACTGTTCACGGGCAGGGCTTGTGGCCAGTGATTGTTCACGGGAAGGGCTTGTGGCCAGTGACTGTTCACGGGCAGGGCTTGTGGCCAGTGACTGTTCACAGGCAGGGCTTGTGGCCAGTGACTGTTCACGGGCAGGGCTTGTGGCCAGTGACTGTTCACGGGCAGGGCTTGTGGGCAGTGACTGATCATGGGCAGGGCTTGTGGGCAGTGACTGATCACGGAAAGGGCTTGTGCCCACTGACACATGTGAGCAAGTTGGTAGACAGTGCACAACTGATGGTTGGTCCGTTTCATGTGTGGTTTTTTTTTGTTTGTGTCCAAAAACTGGTCAGTAGTAATTGCTTGTGCTTTTTTGTTTTTGCCGCCTCCTTTGTAGGTGTCAGCTCCAGAATTTCTACAGATGGCAGCGGTAGGATGTTGTCAGGAACATGCACAGAACTTTCTGCTACTTTACCGGTAAAATCCCGACCTGGGGAATGAACATCAGATGCATGGGGTGAAAAATGACCACCATGTAAAGATCTTTCCTGTGATGTGTTAAAGTTAAAATTTGGTACTGTAGTCATTCTCAAGTAATTAGCTTGGGTTTTCTGAACAACTAATGCTTCTAATGACGTGTTGATTTTTTGCAATTGTTTAGGCACTCCAATGAAGACTGTGGAGATGTGACAATTGTGATATCGTTTCTTCCTGCAGTGATATCATCCTTTCATGCACTGTCATCAGATCTGAATGGCGATGATTTTCAGCTTCAACAATTTTTCCCTCAGAAGCTACTATTGCATCGTATGTGTTACTTGATGGACGAATTGGCTGTGTAACTGTTTCAATGGGAACCTCTTCATGGTCACTTGGTTGCATTTCTGTGTCTATGGCGGCATCATCATCATCTTCATCATCATCTTCATCATCATGTTCTAAAAATAAATGTACACATTATGAAATGGCATGTTAATCTCTGCTGTTTTACTATGTAATTATACTGTGTCATAAGTAACAACTAACATGTTTCCATACGTTTTATAACGTCCCATTAAAAACTACCTTGACTTACGAATAATGTTTGGACTCAGTATGAAATAAGAATGAATGAAAAGTTGTTCTAAACTCACAACTCCTACATGATACTTAACATCACAAACACAATACATGTTGTCTTAAACTTAATTTTCACTGACACTAAGTAATCCTATTTAAAGAACATGTGCAAAACAAATAATGAACATGACAACATAAGATATAGAAGTGCACATATTATATGGCCACCACCTCATACACCCACCTTCTAGGTGTGTTGAGCTGCATGACCCAGGTGAAGACACTTGTTCCGTCTCAGGTGACACATGTCCTCCAGGGGCAACTATATATAACAATAACATCAGTTGTACATTTACATGTGTAAATATTGAACAAACAGTTATTGTATGTTCTGTATTTATGAGTAACTAACAGCATCAGTTCCTTAACCGAAAATGTGTGTGAGAAAGTGAACATAAATAGTTGTAATAACAATGTACATGCCTGTGTACTTAGAACTTTTGAGTTCCCTAACATACAACATACTATGTTTCTGCAGTAATGCGTTCGGATAAATTGATTAAATTTGTAGATACAAATCATATGTTGTGTAGTCATATCAGTATCATAATGTACATAAGTATCATGAGATGAACATTCACAATGGTTATCATGAAGGTGGTCATAAAGCAAAAAGATTCGTTTTTGGTAGAGGATATGTGTGGTACATTAATAGAAGCTGTGGCACACCTGAATGTGGCTGCCACTCAACAACACAACACATGCAGTGTGTGATAATGTGTTGTTGATATCAGTTCAACTATAGATATGAGTGAACGAATGTGTGATGTACGGTTTGATAAGTAATGACTTGTTGGGGGATTTAGTACCTAGAGTTAAGGTTTCAAATGAGTGTGATTACCTTCAGTTTTGCTAGTCAGGTTGTAAGAACGGTATTCCCTTCCCCAAAAACCCTAATCAGGCACACCTTTCAATTACTTCAAACAGGTGAAAATGGTGTGAACTAAGTTGACCGTAAGATGACCCTGTAATTTGGGTGTGTGCTGAACCCCACCCCCTCTGTTGACGTGTATGCTGTGATGACATATTCATTGCAGCTGCTTTAACACAATGGTAGAGGAGCTAAATAGTCGTCTGCAGTGTGCAAGTTATGAACACAATGACATAACATATGCTACACTGGCGACACACTTTATTCGAGCTCGGCTAGTCCCACGAATTCGGGTATACCCGGGTGTATTGAGGTTTGTGACTGTTTTCTGCCCGAGTGCATTGAGGTATTTTCCAGGCAGGGATTGAAGCATTTTATTCCTGCTGGCTGCAATACTGCACAGTATATATATATATACTGCATTACAATTCATGAATTTATGCCATCTGGTAGACACGCGAAGCATTGCAGCCTATTAAATCCTAATCATTATCATTTAACAGATCAGCCGCCCGTCAGCCAGTCATGAACCCAGGCTGGGAAGGCAAACGCAATGGGGCTTGTCAGAGGTGAGGAGCGGCGCATTCCAGGTATCTGCCAGGTACATACTGGGTATTTGCTCGAATAAAGTGTGTCGGTGCAGTACGTGTGCCTCATTATGCTGTCTGTATATGACATCAAGCAAAAATGGACCTTTTCATAAACAACTATACATTTGTTAGTGCAAGTGATGTTTGTAGGCCGTTGCATGCAATATATTCGATGCATGATTAGAATAGGCAGTAATGTCGTGTTTGTAGGAGTAAAATAAATAATATACACATTAATATTATACATATTTATGTTCTGTACCAGTAGCTATTAATAATTTCTCATTAGCATGTGTTACACATGTGTGCTACCCTGTTGTTCCCCAACTTCGCCCACCATCAATTGCTTCCACTGAAGCAATGCATTTTGGGAATTCACATGTAAATGACCACGCAATGGCACGTGGTATATTAGTTACTGCTTTTAGTAGGACTACAACATATATGTATATTTTGAGATATATATATATATATAGAGAAACAGACATATACATATATAGATGTAGGTATGCTTATATTGTCAAGACAGTATAAAAAGCATCGGATATATGTTAAATAACTGTAAGCAAGGACACGCCTAGTACAGTAAGATTTCTCACCTGGTGGAAATTGTGAGGGATAAATTCTGATGTCCCTGTCACCGGCCAAACCCTCCACGACGATGGGAAGTAATTTTCCCCGAAGCAGCTCCTCCAATGGAGTTAAGATCAGATGTTGTGGTGGCGGGCCACCTCCAGTGCCAGAAGCATGCACGCGTTGGTCTTGTATTTTCTTTTTTAATTTTGCCCTAATATCGTCAAATCTTTTGCGACAATTCCCCTTGTCCCTGACACGATTCCCACATGCATTGACACCAATTATTATTGTGTCCCACATTTCTTTTTTGCTTGATGAACTTGTCCGCGCTTGAAATTCAAACAAAATATATGACGTTAATTCATAATAATAGAAGCACCAGTTTCCTACACTGCTAGCTGTTCCAAGAGATAGCAAACATGCTGTTTTAGGTGTAATATGTGAAGCACATGAGCATTCACTACTAAACCTAGACATGTAAGCAAGCTTGCATTAATATTGTATGCAGTTATCGCAAATTGAACGCCTGAGTTTTGTTGTCCTTGTAACGCATGATAAAAAGCTGTGTTTCCACAATAATTAACATAGAAAGATATTCTGGACCCATATTTGCATATTAACAAAACTCACATGACCTAGGATCACATGTATTTGAAGATTAAATGGAAAGGTACACTTACCTACTAAATGTCCATAGAGACTGTCATAGTGCTCCAGAATCCCAGTGACAAGAGCCCTATTTTCTTGGTCATTGAACCGAGGATTACGTGGCTTCTCCACACGTTTCTTCCGAGCACGTTTAGGCTCAGAGCTTGGCTGCTGCTGACTGGACTCTCCTTGTTCCAATGGAAGAGACTCCAAAAGCTGGCCACCAGCAAGCACGCCACCACCAGACACCCCATCAGCAACTGAGCCACCAGCAGCACTCCCACTCCCACCAACAGCACTCACACTCCTAGCACCAGAACTCCCACTCCCAGCAACAGCACTCCAACTCCCAGCAACAGCACTCGCACTCCCAGCAACAGCACTCACACTCCCAGCAACAGCACTCACACTCCCAGCAACAGCACTCGCACTCCCAGCAATAGCACTCCCACTCCCAGCAATAGCACTCCCACTCCCAGCAACAGCACTCGCACTCCTAGCAACATCACTCCCCTGAACAGTACGTTCACTCTGACGCGTACTCGCACAAGTAGCACTACCACTCACACCAGCATCACTCTTCCCACGCTTTGCGGGCATACTTACAGCACTCACAAAAAACAGAAAACAAATGTACAGCCAATCACACGAAACACTTCCACATAGAAAACAAGACAAATATGTAAACAAAACAACAAAAGACAAAGCTCTCACAATACACAACAAATCTCTCAGTCAATATGCAAATATTAAATCACCCAGCTCTGTGCGTCTCTCTCTCTCTCACTCCCAACAACACAGAGAATGATTAACAGTACACGTTGCCTTTAAATATGGCGCGCTATCCAATACATGCTGGCTTCGCCTGATTCAGCAAGATTTTTGATTGGCGAACGTAACAGCACCCCGCCATGCACGCCGATACACCTGTGTGTGATCGGCAAATCATTGTGAGAGTGGGCGGATTTGTTTTCGTCTTGATTTTGAAGGGATTCGGCACTTACTGCATACGGAGAGGGAAAATCGCCAATAACATGCCTAATCGGTAAGCTTGCCGATTTCACATATTCGTCGCTTACTGCATGAGGCCCTAAGACCTGAAAAGAAGAAAGAAAATATCCAAGTTAAAGACACCTTGATGTGTATTTACTCACACAAGGCCGTGTGAGTATCATTTAATCTGTATCTATTATTATATACCAGACCTTCATTACCCTTACAGGTCACCATGTGTGAAGACCTCATCAGATAAAAAGATACCTTCCCCTAGGATTGCACTCACACTTGCCCGTGTGTGTGCTTGCAGCATTTGCTGCTTTGTATATTTTTTGGGGTTTAAAGCATTGGATATCATAAAATACCGTCTGTATTTTCCTCTAACAATTGTTTTTAAATCTGTTCACTCCGAGGGGGACATCCTCACTGGGAGTTGAGGACTGCTGAAGAAATCCAGGAAGAAAATCAAGTCCTGAAAAGAAGAAAGAAACCAACCAAGGGAACATAAAGACAAGAAAACCGCAATGAAACCTTGCTGTGAGAGCATTTACACAAGGCTGTGTAAGTGATTTTATATATCTTTCAAGCACACCCACCAATATCTATTTAGATACCATACATACCCCAAATTCTTCAACCTGTGTTCCCCCTTTTTTCCCTATATCCATGGTTACTTGCATCCCAGTGCCTGGGAGCAATTCCTCTGCCCGCACCATGTCAGGGCGAACCAGGGTAACGGTGATACCAGAGTTCAGAAAGCCGTCCGCCTGCCAGTCCCCAATGGTCACCTTCCACGGATGCTTCTGCCGGACATCGTTGGGCTGCTGTAAGGAATCCGCTCCTTGGTTTAATGTTTGCCTTAACTTGCAGACCTGTGCAGTCCTGGAACACTTTCCCGGATATTTACAGCAGCCTGGATTCACTCACCAAAGCAATACTGCCACACGCCCCTTCTGCCATTGGTTCTCTGACCTTTAAGTGTTGCCTTCCCACAATGCCCCCTGCCGAGCATAGTCCTTCCTGGATGTCTCTGTGTTCTGCCATAAGCCTTGTCTTGTCTGTCTCCTTGGTTCCTGAGACCGGCTGCTAGTGTCACGCAGCGGTCTGTTCCTGTGCTGAAGCGGAGTACTCTCCTTGTTGTCTTCAGCTCCCTGGTTCCTGTGACCGGCTGCTATATTCATGCAGCGGTCTGTTCCTGGTTTCCTGCACTGAAGCGGAGGTTTCCCTGAGTATCTTCAGCTTCCTGGTTCCTGGGGCCTACTCTTTCCCTAATCTAGAGAGGCCGTGTCCTGGTTCCTGCGCTGAATCGGAGGATTCCCCAGCCCGCTCAGGACTCTTGCGCTGAAGCACTGGTTTACCAGTGCAGCTAGGCGGTGTGCTACTCTGGTCTGTCTACCACCTCCTGAGACCAGTACCATGGGCCATGGTCGCCGCACGCGCAGAGGCCACTCCCGCACTCCTAGCTGAAGCGGGGCTCTCCTGACTACCTGTTGCCGAACTCCTGCTTGAACAACGTTTACCCTGATGTCTCCAGTCCTGACCCTGGCGTGTCCACCGACGATGCTGTCTTCTCCTATCCTGATCCTGCGACGGACGACTACGAACTGCGCAATCCGGATCAGCCTCTGCGGTCTCAGGTCGGTGCTTTTACAACCCCACCTCAGCCACGTGGTCCGACCCAGGTTTGTGGCGAGCACAGTCGTGACAGCTGCAACCCGATTGGTGCAACCTGATTGTGGTAAGGAGAAGTATAGGGCTTTGTTCTCAGATAAACCAGGCAAGACACACATCACAGATCACCCAGTGCTTACCGGGGATCTGAGACCTCTGCACAAGCATGCTTACAGAGTGTCAGCAGAGATTAAGGCCATATAGAGAGGGAGGTAGAAGAGATGCTGACCCTAGGGGTAATTGTACCATACCAAAGTCCTTGGGCTTGTCTGGTAGTCCTGGTACCTAAGTAGGATGGGACCACTCGGTTCTGTGTGGACTACTGGCAGTTCAATGCGGGAACAGTATCAGATGCCTATCCCATGCCCCGCATGGATGAGTTGTTAGATGAACTCGGGGGGGCAAGGCATCTGACTAATATGGATCTCAGTAAAGGTTACTGGCAGATCCCCTTGACCCAGGAGGCTATGAGAAGTCAGCATTTATTACCCCAAGTGGCCTCTATGAATTTCTAGTGATGCCATTCGGGATGAAAAATGCACTAGCTAACTTCCAACGCCTGGTCAATCGCTTGCTGGAGGGTATGCAAGGGTTTGCAAGGGAATACCTGGATGAAATGGCTGTCTTTAGTAGTTTGTGGGACTCGCACTTAGGGGGTCATGCTCTAAGCGGTGAAAACGTGCTTTTGGCAGAGGTTTGAACTCGCCATGTTTTGTGCGTGTTGCCCTCGCAGTATGCAGAAGGCCCGAATCCCTAGCGAATCACTGGCGAATCACTGCGTGAGCAACATTTGACAAGATGGAGATTAGCTTGGCATATAGATGCACGTCTCTACGTGAATGTTGAAATGGCGTGGATGTTGAAATGGCATTCTTTCTGAATCGCGCGAGGAGACAATTAATTTCCTGATTGAGCGGCCTATTTAAAGGTTGCATTTCTTTATATTCTTTCTCTGTGTTGTTGGGAGAGAGAGAGAGAAAGTGACGGACAGAGCTTTGCATTTTGAGAAAGAGAGATTGATATAGTTTGTGTGTTTGGAAATTGATTTGTTTTGTGCTGTTTTATTTTCTTTACTATTTTTTGTTATTGTCTGTTTGAAATTGTTTAGTGAGCTTGACCTTTAATTTCTTTTTGTGTTACTTGTGAGTGCTAGAGGTATGGAAGGGAGGCATGGGAGTTAAAGGAGGAGTGATGCTGGTATGAGTGGTGGTGCTGAGGTGAGTGGTGGTCGTGTGAGTAGGTGTGTGAGTGAACGTGGGAGTCAGGGGAGTGATTCTGGGGTGAGTGGTGGTGCTGAGGTGAGTGGTGGTTGTGTGAGTAGGCGTGTGAGTGAACATGGGAGTCAGGGGAGTGATGCTGGGGTGAGTGCTGTTGGTGGGGTGAGTGCTGTGATGATGGAGTGTCTGGTGGTGGTGGGTGTCTGGTGGTGGTGGGGTGTCTGGTGGCTGTGGGGTGTCTGGTGGTGGTGGGGTGTCTAGTGGTGGTGGGGTTTCTGGTGGTGGTATCTCTGATGGTGCTGTGCTCCTACAGTCTCTTCCATTGGAAGAAGGGGAGTCCAGCCAACAGCAGCCAAGTTCAAAGGTTGCACGTGCTCAGAGAAAAAAAATCAAAACGTTCCCTGAAATCAACGTTTCAACGAGGAGGAAAATAGAGTCCTTGTGACGGGTATTTTGGCCAACTATGTCACGCTGTATGGGCATTTAGTAGGTAAGCAAATCTTTTCATTGAGTGTATCAAAAATGTTACTCATCTATGATGTTACATTAATTAATTTGCATATAGCTGACATGATCTATCTAATCTATTTAACTATCTAATTAATGTTATATATTGAACTACTATCTAATGTGTCTAATCTATTTAACTATCTAATGATTGTAATATATATATTTAACTATATTATCTATCTATACACATTATCATTTTGTGTTAACAAGGAGTATGTAATTATAGGAAATCTTCAATGATATGTTAATTAAGTAATAATCCCCAAAGAACAGGGCATTACTGGCCAATAATGCCCTGGCTGGAAGAGTTGAAGGCCCAGCCAGGGCATTATTGGCCAGTGCCCCTTTCTTCGGGGCTTATTACTATTATAGGCTAAATGTAGATTTTTTTCATAAATAATAGACACTTTTGTATTGTTACTGTATATAGATTTTTTAATTAAAATAAAATGGTAAATACATGAAACCACCTCTATATACGCTTACACTGCAGATATCTATATCCACACACTGCCGCCCCCTCTGTGCGCACACACACACACACACACACACACACACACACACACACACACACACACACACACACACACACACACACACACACACACACACACACACACACACACACACACACACACACACACACACAAACTGCTGCTACACACACACATACAACAGTACAACACAACACACACACACTGCTGCTGACACACACACTGCAGCAACAATCAAAAATGCAGCCACTTACTAAACTTTTCAGACTCTCTCCCCCCAATTCAACTGAATCTGCTCAGAAAATCTCAGTCAGCTTGGGAGGAGGAGGTGTCAACCAGTGGCTGATACTTCCTGACGAATCCCCTGCCCTGTCTCAGCTGTTCTGAAAGCTGATTGGCTGGAAATAAAGACATTGAAAATTACACATTGCAAGCTGCTAAAATTCCGGCCATTACTGATTGGTTAAAATTCCGAGCATTATCCAATCAGAGAGCAGGGATTTCAATAATGGCCGGAATTTTACTGCATTAGCCTATAATTGTACATATTCTCAATCCTCTACATCTTTGTATGTATACACATTTTAGTATTGCTCGTGTGCCACACATTTGTGATCAAACAGCATGTTATTAAATGTTTTAAATACTTCAAACATTTGTTTCTCCTAACGAAATAAGATATTTTTTAAAACCCCATCATTTTATTATATTTAAAGGCAGGACCAGTTCAAGCATCAAACGTCAATTATGGGAAAATATTAGACTATCTGTGTCTGCCTGTGGCAATCAGGTCAGGACACATAAAAATTGTCGGAAACGTTTTGATGATATCAGAAAAAAATTGAAGGCGAAAGTGCAATTTGCACAGATACTGCACCGACACACTTTATTCGAGCAAATACCCAGTATGTACCTGGCAGATACCTGGAATGCGCCGCTCCTCACCTCTGACAAGCCCCGTTGCGTTTGCCTTCCCAGCCTGGGTTCATGCCTGGCTGACGGGCGGCTGATCTGTTAAATGATAATGATTAGGATTTAATAGGCTGCAATGCTTCGCGTGTCTACCAGATGGCATAAATTCATGAATTGTAATGCAGTATATATATATATACTGTGCAGTATTGCAGCCAGCGGGAATAAAATGCTTCAATCCCTGCCTGAAAATACCTCAATGCACTCGGGCAGAAAACAGTCACAAACCTCAATACACCCGGGTATACCCGAATTCGTGGGACTAGCCGAGCTCGAATAAAGTGTGTCGCCAGTGTACATGCTTCCGGCACTGGAGGTGATCCTCCAGCCCCCCCTGTAATGTTAACTACAGCCGCTTTTATTTTAACACTTCTCTGATCATTTCCGGTGACTTTTTACGAATGCCACGCGCTTCGCCGCGTTCATGCGGCGTTCATGCGACATTCATGCCGTATTCATATCGCATTCATGCTGGCGTCACCCGCGCTTGATCTTTTTAATGAGAATGGTTCGGATTTAATTGGTTGCAATTCTTCGCGTATCCGCCAGGTGGCAGATATTCATGAATTGTAATGAATTCTAATGTGTACACTACATGTGCTTCAGTAATGTGTCGACTTGCAGGCGTTTAAAAAATACCACAGTGGTACTTTGTGAATTGACCTTGGTACTGATGAAGTTAAAACACTGTATCTATTTAGGCTTTTCATATTAAAAACTTAATGCAAAGTGTCTGGTGTTCTATTCTATTGTCCAGAGAGGTCCAGAGATGAGTACACCACTGCAGTCCATGTTCAAAAAATGTGACATAATGTACACTTATTTAATATGGTCACCAATTAGTTCAGCAGATGATAAGATGGCCACAGTTGGTCAAATTTATCAATATTTTATCGAAAATTATGACTTTTACAAATTTTCACCAGATGCTCATGTGTGGAAGCGTGCAATAAGGAAAATGTTATGTATCGATCCGTGTTTTTTTTGGTATTGCTCCTGCACCCGGAGTTACAGGAGAAGGGTATACAGTAAAAGAACACTAGCTGGCGCACTACTACACCCAAATCAGTGATGTGAATTATATAAAAAATAGTGAATATATAAACAATATATATAAACAACAATGTGCAGTGAATAAACAAGAAATAAATATATAGTGAATATGCAAAAAACAACTTATCACTCGACCCCGTTGAAAGACTGTTTCAAAAGTCTGGAAGATGCAATGTAGATGGAATTCCAGGGGAGCGTCGCCGTATTTCCCAAAAAAGAAAAAAGAGGTGGATAGTGTAATACTATAAAACAATGTGATGAATTATAAAAAAAGGCTTCCAAATTCCTACTCACAAGCGCAGCAGGAAAATGAGCATAAGTGCCAGGTGAGAATTATATTGTAACCCAGTCCGGCGGTGTGGTATATGGATCAGCAATCTCGGAGAGAACAGAAAACAACCATAGTGCAGATAAAAATGACAAGTTTATCACATATAAGATCACAAATGGAGGCTTACGGCAAATCAAAGAAGTAACAGCATTTGGACAAATGGGTCTTTACTATAATAATAGCATGTTCTTGTATAGCGCTGCTAATTGTACGCAGCGCTTTACAGAGACATTTTGCAGGCACAGGTCCCTGCCCCGTAGAGCTTACAATCTATGTTTTTGGTGCCTGAGGCACAGGGAGATAAAGTGACTTGCCCAATGTCACAAGGAGTCGACACCGGGAATTGAACCAGGCTCCCAGTGTCTCAGTGTCAGTCAGTGTCTGCCACTCATTCTCCCTAATGCTGTTACTTCTTCGATTTGCAGTAAACCTCCATTTGTGATCTAATATGTGATAAACCTGTCATTTTTATCTGCACTATGGTTGTTTTCTGTTCTCTCCGAGATCCATATACCACACCGCCGGACTGGATTACAATATAATTCTCACCTGGCCATCTACATCACAGGAGAAGGGTATTGGTGTGTTGCCCCAGATTTTTCCAGTATCTTTTATCATGGAGACTTCAAAAGGTGAAAGGTCATGGTAAAACCAACTAAGAATTGTCAGTCCCAGGCAAGCAATGAGCCAGCGCCAGCACCGGCTTCCAATAACGGTCCAACCATCAGTGAAAACCTGCTGACCGGCAACCCTTGCTATCTGTCCCCGCCTGGATACCTGAAGCCTGAGCAGGATTTCATGTACAGATACCAGAAAGCTTGCATGTACCAAAACGATTTCCAGCTTCATCAGCTGTCAACTACAGGTGTAGCAGGACCGCTGCCACCTGTCAACTACGTGTATAATCAAGACTACTGGACTGACAGTGGCTTGGCGCCAACCGAATGGCAACGTCTATAGTGGGTACAGCTGCCGTATTTAATTCTTTTTTTTACCATATCAATATCAATGCACAGTAAAGCGATTCTCCTGTAATCAATCGCTTTGCTTATGGTTATTTAGTTCTTTTAGTCACAATTCGCCAAAATGTAGTCCAGCAATATCATTGGCTGAGCAGCTTCTACAGTAGATACTGAACAATTGGTGGACAGCTAGGCGCATGCGCATGGGAAGCTTGTTGAAACGCACGTGTCTCATCACATCTAGGCGCATGCATGTATGTGAACAAGAGACGCCCCCCGAGAAAATTATTGTTGGGACTGACCGAGGGGACCCCGGTAACTTCTTTTGGGGAAGACTAATTTGAACCAACCATTACAGTAATACTTTTTTTATTTTTTTTGTTTCAATTTTTTTATTGTTTTGGAGAGACACAACAAATATTCAACATTGGTACACATATATTGTTCAAGTATTACCAGTTGTGTTTAAAACAAAAAAAACCCTCTACAATTCGTTATCAGTGCTTAAATAAAATATTCGTTTTAACATAGTCTTTGTGTTAATATGATCTGTTTCCACATCTTAGGCTGTGCTAGGGAAGCAGCCGCCTCCTTGCGTGACTCTCGTAGAATTTAGAAAAGAATAGAGAAGAACAGAGAAAAGAAGAGAAAGAAAGGGGGGGGGGGAGAATCCCATTTATCTAGTTTCTCTGTAGTTATGTCTATGTGTTCCTAATTGCCCGGCCAAATTTCCCAGATTTTGTGAAATTTGTCAAGTTTTTGGCTCAATTGCGCTGAAAGGAGTTCCATCATTTTTATTTCCCTTAGTCTCCGTAACACCGTCTGTCTAGAGGGCGCGTTCACCTTTTTCCAGGCCGCTGCAATAGCACAGCGGGCTGCCGTAAACACGTGAATTGTCATTTTACTTTCCGCCGTTTCCAGATCTTCGATTGGTTTGGCCAGCACCATGGTCAGTGGTTCCACCTCCACCTCCACCCCCAGGTGCTCTCGGATCAATGTTTGAATCATGACCCAGAATACCTGAATTTTTGGACAATTCCACCAAATATGAGCCATATCTCCTTTTTGCCCGCATCCCCTCCAGCACAAATCCGGGGACCCGGGGAAAATCTGGCTCAGCCTGCTTGGGGTTAGGTACCAATGAAATAAAATTTTATAAATATTCTCCTTAATAGTGGTACAGATTGATGTTTTTGAAGCTGCTTCCCAGATATCCTCCCAATCTTCTCTATCGATCTCTGCATTCAAATCTTCTGCCCATTTGATCTATATAGCTGTGTTGGGAACAACCCCCCGATCGTGCCAGGCCCAAATATATTTCCAAGATCAGCCCTTTACAGTAATATCCTTTCCTACACAGTCTTTCAAAATTTGTTAGAGTTTGGAATGTCGAATGTTTGGAGACTGATTGCAGGTAGTGTTTGATTTGGAGGAAACCAAACACTGGTACTTTAACTATTTGGTGTTTTTTCTCCAGCTCTGGGAGAGGTAAGATTCTACCATTGTCTACAAAGTCGTCAGCTACCATCAGCTTTAACGTCATGAATTTATTGAGTCTCTGTAGGAGCCAGTCTTGGGTCTCTGTGGGAGCCAGCCTGGGGGAAATTCAGGGTTGTTGAATATGGGAGTCAGTAGTGTTGGACTGGCTGTCAGACCATATTTATCTTTATTTCTAGACCACACTCGCCATGTACATCTCATTGCTCCCAGTTTTAATGTTTCTGAGAAGGTCTCTCTTCCCCTCCTGGTCCACATGGCGGCCGGGAGAGAGAGAGGTCTCGTGTAGGTAGACTCTATTCCCACCCAGCAACTTGTATTTGGATCGTTATTCTACATTATTGCTTGTTTGAGTTGGGCCGCCAAATAATATTTAATGATATCCGGGACTGCCAAGCCTCCGCTATCTTTTGGAGCTAGCAAAATAGATCTAGCTACCCTGGGTCTTTTGTTCTGCCAGATGAATTGAAAAATTCTGTTTTGCATATTTTTAAGCTCTGACATTGGGATATTTATTGGAAGAGTCTGGAAGTAATACAGGAGCCTTGGCAGGATATTCATTTTGACCGTGGCTTTTCTGCCCAGCCAAGATATCCGGTATTCATTCCAGCTCTGGAGGTCCTTTTTAAACCTCTCAAATAGGGGTGGGTAGTTATGTTTATACAGCGTAGTATACTCCCTTGTTATTTGGATTCCTAGGTATTTGATCTTTGTGGAATTCCACTTATATTTAAAATTTGCTTGTAATAATTTAGCTTCGGGATCTGATAGAGTTAGGTTTAATGCTTCCGACTTATCCATGTTAATTTTGTATCCCGAAATTTTGCTGAATTTATCTAATTGTGAGTGTAAATTCGGGAGTGAAGTCAAGGGGTTGGCGAGCGTCAGGATAATGTCATCAGCAAATAGGGATATTTTATAGTTTGTCTCTCCTATCTTAATTCCATTTATGTCTTTTTCGTCTCTAATTGTTGATGCCAAGGGTTCTATGGAGAGAGCAGACAGAAGCGGAGACAAGGGGCATACCTGGCTAGTACCATTCTTTATATTTATAGGGTTTGAGTCTCCTCCTGGAAGTTTCACTACAGCCGTGGGATTTTGGTATATGGCTCTGACCCCTTCCAGATATTGGCCCTTAAATCCATACTTGATTAGTGTTTGGTCTAGAAAATCCCACCTAATCCTATCGAACGCTTTTTCCGCATCTAAGCTCAACAAGATGGCTTTCGTGCATGAGAGATGTACATGATCAATTATGTCTATAATTTTCCTAGTATTGTCTGAGGCCTGTCTGCCGGAAATAAACTCGACTTGATCTATATGTATTAGGTTTGGGAGTATGGGGGCCAGTCTGTTTGCTAGGATTTTACTGAATAGTTTTAAGTTCGAATTAAGGAGGGCTATGGGGCGGTAATTACCACACTGTAGTGGGTCTCTCCCTTCCTTTGGTATAATTGCTAAGTTAGCTTTGGACATAGATGTCGGGATGGCTGTTCCTTCCAGAAACGCATTAAACACATCTAGTAGACATGGGGCTAGAACCATCTTAAATTTTTTGTAGTACTGATTGGAGAACTCATCTGGGCCTGGCGTTTTGCTGGGTTTTAGTTGGGCAATTGCATCTAGTAATTCTTCCAGGGATTTTTCCTTATTCAGGTCTAGGAGGTCACTTTCCGAAAGTTCCGGAAGTGTGCATGATTCCAGATATCTACAGATCGCCTCTGCGTCTGAGAATTTATTTTGTGGAAAATTTAGGTTATACAGTTTATTGTAAACCTCCGAGAATTCGTTCGCTATTTGTTTCTCACAATATGTTTTCCTACCTGATTTTGTCTGAATAACTGTTATTTGCGATTTAGCTCTCATACCTCGTAATTTGGAAGCTAGCAACCGGTCGGCTTTATTACCTTTGTCGTAATATTTTTGCTTGGTCCACCGCAACACCCTCTCCACCTCATCTGTTTGGATCTGTTTAAATTCAGATCTGGTTTTATCTAGTAATTTGAATAGTTTTTTTGAGGGATTGGTTTTATGTTGGTTTTATGTTGTTACAGTAATACAGTAATACTTTTATTTTTCTTCCTCAGAAAATAATCTTTGTCATCACGCTGAGAACGGCAAATGGAGGGATTTCGATGGATATCGCTTTTTGTAACGATGCTTGCAAACTGCTGAATCTGAATCAGTGCCATTTTTATTGATTAGGATAGAATAACTGTGAGCTTTATAGAAAACCTGAAACAGTATGCTGTTTTTTTCATAAAGTATACAATACTTTTTGACATACTGTGCTGTATAAAAAACCCCGAAAATAAAAAGTATGCATTTATTCTGTACATGTATTACAGTATGTGTGTTCTAATAATAATACTAATACTAATAATGCGTTTTAATACTGTTTGATGTAATGTGCATGCCTACAGTATACAGTACAGTACTGTACAGTATGCCTCATGGAACCCTGTTAAAAGGAAAAATTCTTGTGTTTACTACAGTAGCTACTGTACAATAATCCTGCACACAATTCGACAGTACCAGTTAAACACCCCTCTACCCCCCCAAGGAGACACAATGAAACAATTACAATTAAAACAAGCAGCATTTTTTTTATTGGTGGAGTAAGTAAAAAAACATTCATGGTGTACTGTAAGTAAAAACATTTTAGAATACAACTTACTGCTGCGGCCACTTTTATTCTAAAACATCACCGCTTTTTTCCTGGCTTTTTTCTCGAATGCGACGCACTTCACCGGGTGCATGCCGCATTCATGTTGCGTTCTCAGCCGCAAGTCATGCGCGGTTGATGCGCGGTTGATGCGTTTATTGAGAATGGTTCGGATTTAATAGGTTGCAATTCTTCGCGTGTCCGCCAGATGGCACATATTCATGAATTGTAATGCGCATGCGTTTCAGTAATGTGTCGACTTACAGGTGTTTCGTTTAAAAAAGATACCACAGTGTGCTATTGTAAATTAGCCTTGAGACTGAAGGAAGAGGTTGCAATAATGTATCAATTTAGGCTTTTCATATTAAAGAAAGACAAAGACCAGTTAATGTTACAGTATTCTCCAGAGACCCACAGCCCATTTTCCAAAAACCCGACAGAAGTTACGCGTATTTGATATGGGCCGCGATTAATGCAACAGATGATAAGATGGCAACAGTTGTTCAAATTTATCAGTATTTTTTTTTTTTATTACTTAAGTTTTTATTGAGCATTTTCAAACATACAAAATAAGGTAAACACAACATATTACACAAAAGAAAAGGGGGTACAGAAATACAAATAAACTGGCTGTGGAACAATAGAGAGGAGGGAGAACGGGGGAGGGGGGAAGGGGTAGCATTTGTACCAATATCGCACTGTATTCAACAATTTAAATACCACATGTATCACTCTGTTCAAAGTATTCTAGTCTATATATGGGGATATACCTGCATGGCGGAACCAAGGAGCCCAAATATCAGAGAATTGCGAGGTGGAGCGTTCAGATAGGCTGAGAGTTTTTCCATATAGACTATATGCCAAATGTTGTTGTTTATTTGATTTAAGGATGGGGGGGCCGGTTGTTTCCAATTTTTGGCAATTGTACACCATGTAGGGTTTAAAATTTGGGATCTCTTACATCCCTCCCTAACCTTTTTCATGACCTGTCAGAATTTAGCTCCCTTTCAGGTTATAAAATTAATCATTCCAAATCCATGGCCATTAGCTTAAATCTCCCTAAAGAATTAGTAAAATTACTCCAACTAAATTTCGACTTTAAATGGAATTCGAACCATATTAAATATCTACACTGGCGACACACTTTATTCGAGCTCGGCTAGTCCCACGAATTCGGGTATACCCAGGTGTATTGAGGTTTGTGACTGTTTTCTGCCCGAGTGCATTGAGGTATTTTCCAGGCAGGGATTGAAGCATTTTATTCCCGCTGGCTGCAATACTGCACAGTATATATATATATATACTGCATTACAATTCATGAATTTATGCCATCTGGTAGACACGAAAAGCATTGCAGCCTATTAAATCCTAATCATTATCATTTAACAGATCAGCCGCCCGTCAGCCAGGCATGAACCCAGGCTGGGAAGGCAAACGCAACGGGGCTTGTCAGAGGTGAGGAGCGGCGCATTCCAGGTATCTGCCAGGTACATACTGGGTATTTGCTCGAATAAAGTGTGTCGGTGCAGTAGGGTTCCAATTAACAAAAGATTACTCGACTTTATACAATGCAAATTTTAAACCCTTTTTCGTCCAGATAGATAAGGATTTAACCACTTGGAATCCATATATAATATCCTGGTTTGGGAGAATAACCACCATTAAAATGAATATTCTACCCAGACTCCTCTATCTCTTCCAAACTCTTCCGGTTAAAATCTGTCAGAAAGACCTAAACAATATACAGAAGAAAATTTTGAAGTTTGTCTGGCAAAATAGGCGACCCAGAGTTCGTAGAGATATTCTTTATAAATCCAAATCAGAAGGAGGCTTAGCTCTCCCGAACATACAAAACTACTACAGAGCCGCACAGTTGGGGCAACTCATTAGCTGGCATTCAAACCCAACTGAGAGGAGGTGGGTCGAGATAGAGGACCTGATTTGTTCCCCATGTAAAATAAAAAATCTCCTCTGGCTCAACAAAAAGTCTAGACCACCTGAGACCTACAAGAACCCGGTGATATCCTTTGCCTGTAATCTCATGGACTCCCTCAAAACCAAATTCCAACTAACCGATTCCCCTTCCCTTATGCAACCACTATTCTCGGACCCTTCCCTTCCTTTTTACTCAGGAAACCCGCTCTCCCATACCTGGGTTCAAGAAGGATTCACAAGAGTCAAGGATATCCTCACCCAAGGGAAAGTCCCCCATTCGCTTCGCTACAAACAAACCATGATATCCCCTCCTCCGAATTCTTCAGATTTCTCCAGGTTAGGCACTATATCCAATCAGTCTACAAACCAGGTCGAACCCATGCTTTGACTTTGTTTGAGGACTGGTGTCTACACCAACCCCACGCAAAGGGCACTATCTCTAGAATATATCACAGTTTATCCTCTACCAAGAACAACCAAACCCCAGATAACTACTGTATATGGTATCCTGGGAAAAGGATCTTAACGTCTGTATAGATCTCGATACCTGGACAGACATCTGGGAAGCTGCTTCCAAAAACTCATCATGCGTTGTAATTAAGGAGAATATTTACAAGCTAATATTCAGATGATACATGACTCCTGCCAGGTTGCACTCTTTTCTCCCAGGCGTTTCCCCTCTGTGCTGGCGCGGTTGTGGTGAAGTGGGGAGTATACTGCACATATTTTGGTCATGCCCCAAAATCCAACAAACATGGACGGAAGTGTTCACCCTAATACACAAGATACTAGAAATCTCTGTCCCACACGACCCAGTATATATATTGCTAGGAAAACCAATGGAAAATATCTCCAAAAAAAAAGCTAGAGTAATATCCCAAATTTTAAACGCTACACGGTGTACAATTGCCAAAAATTTGAAATTAATCAGTATTTTATCGAAAACTATGACTTTTACAAATTTTCGCCAGCTCCTCATGTGTGGAAGCGTGCAATAAGGAAATCCATGTTTTTATCGTATTGAGCCACAATTTATAAGAGGGTATTGGTGTGTATCACCGGCTTTTTCCTGTATCTATGATCATGCAGACGGCAAAAACTAACTAAGAAACGACAGTCGCTGCCAAGCAATGTGCCAGCACCAGCACCGGCTTCCAATAACGGTCCCACCGCCAGTGACAACCCTTGCTGTCTGTCCAGCAAGCCTGAGCCAGATTTCGCGTGCAGTTTCGATCAAGCTTGCATGTACCTAAGCGATTTCCAGCCTCATCAGCTGACTGATGTAGTAGTCCCGCTGCCAACTAACAACATGTATGATCAAGAACACTGGACTGGCAGTTGAATGGGAAATTCTATGGTGAGTATTGTTGTCGTATTATTTTCTGTGTTTTTTTTATTTTGACAATACAGTATCAATATCGGTGCAATTCAAAAGTCAAGCGATTCTCCTGTAAGCAATATCATTGGCTGAGCGGCTTCTACAGTACTGCAGATACTGAAAAGTTGGTGGAACGCTAGGCGCATGCGCATTGGAGCCTTCTTGAAACGCATATGCGTGTCATCGCATCGACGGTAGGCACGTGCGCATGTGAACAGGAGACGCCCCCGAGAAAATTATTGGTGGGACTGGCTGGGAACTTCTTTAGACCATTACAGTAAAACTTTTCTTTTTGTTTTTCCTCAGAAAAGAATGCGGCTAATGGAGGGATTTCGATGGATAATAATATCACTTTGTGTAACAATGCCTGCACATTACTGAATCGGATTTAAAAAGCCATGTACCAGAGTCTACAGTTTAGTGGCCATTGTTATTGATTAGGATAGAATACTGTACCTGAAACAGTATGCTGATGTTTTGCGGCCGTACAGTATACAATACTTTTTTTATAAACAGTATACTGTGTAATAAACCCGAAAAAATTAAAACTATGCATTTATTCTACATGTATTACAGTACTGTACATACTGTACAGTATGTGACTTCTATACAGTGCGAGTACATACAGTACAGTACTGTATGTGTCTTCTATTTTTTTTAATACTCCTGTACTGCGCATGCCTACAGTATACACTGCCGACACGCTTTATTGCGCATCGGCCAGATCCGCAAGCCGGGAGATTTCCCGGCTTGCTAGTGGCCGCCCCTCGGCGTGCCGCGGTCACGCGTCTTCGGGAGCCTGCGCCCCCTGCATGCTCGTCCAGGGCTCCCCGAGGGAGCCCTGGTGTCCCGCGTCTTCGGGAGCCTGCGCCCCCTGCATGCTCGTCCAGGGCTCCCCGAGGGAGCCCTGGTGTCCCGCGATCGCGGGACGGCGGCAGGGGGTTCCGGGGGACCCGGCGGACCCAGCAGCGGTAGGGAGAGCGCCCCGATCGGAGGGCGCTCTTCCGCTGCTTCGGCGCGCGCCCGTCACCCTCAGGCGCGCGCCAGGCTACTGCTGCGGCCAAGAACGGGCAAATGCTCGAATAAACTTGGCCGCAGCAGTACAGTACAGTGTGCCTGGACAGTAGTGTACATTCTAGAAACACTGTATTTTGTTACAGTAGCAAAGGAGCCAATGGAACAATGTAAAACAAATCAACATGTTCTTTTATTGGTGGAGTAAGTACAAAAACATTTATTTACAAATACTGTACAATGTAAAAACATTTTAAGTGCACGGCAATTCAAAACATCAACAGATGTATGGTTTACTGCTACAGTAGTGAAAACATTTATGTATAGAAAGTAAAAACATTTACAGTCAGTCAGTATGGTTTACAGTCACATGTTATAAAAACAAATTCTTTATTCATAAAATATACAAAACGCAACATCTCCTTTATTAAAGAACGGCAAGTCAAAGCATATACAGTGGGATGGTGTGCAAAACAGTCTGCACCACTACAGTCCTCGAG